>NC_057809.1:188805808-188972185 GCF_018294505.1 Triticum aestivum | reverse complement strand
TAGCTTAGGATTCCCTTCGTGCCGACACAAGGGAGGAGGGGGGCTGCTAGCTACTTTGCACTTTGCTAGGTGAACCTCGGTTGGGGGGAGGGGCATGCATTCATAGCTTAGGATTCCCTTCATGCCGACATGAGGGGGGTGGGGGCAAGCAATACCATGCGCTTTGTGAGATAGGTGCCACATCGAAGTTGCATTTGGTAATTGAAAATCAAACCACCCTTTTCATACATAAATTTGGTCCACATGCAAGTGTGTTTGTGTTCTAACCCTCTCCCGCGTCAATTTTCGCCAAATTTATGAACATTAGACAAGTCGGATGACGCACCAGACACGGTTCACTCAAACTAACCGTGTGCCACGACGGTGACCCTATCACGCACACATCCGCACAGTACATTGTGCTCCAAGAGGCCCCCCCTCTCAAAAATATATTCCCACCTCGAGGGTTTTTCTGTTTCATAATACACAGTTGTTATCTCCAGACCGTGTGCGATGTTTCTTGTTCCCAATCCCACCTGCATCCCTAGAAAATATCTGCCTGCCTCGAGGGTTTTTCTGTTTCATAACACACGATTGTTATCTCCGGACCGTGTGCGATGCACTATCATCAAAATTTTCAATAGCCCCGGCATTTGACTCCCGCATAGTAAAATTTTCAATACCCGCGTCATTTCCTCAAACACCCCCCGCCCCCCCTCCACACACACACACCAAAACTTCCTAGGGCATGCACACACACACACCCTCCCTCACTCGAAACCCTAGCAAGGTCCCCGCCGCCGCCGCAAGGCCTCCATTGTCAACATCTGCCGGTTTGCCCGTGCAGCTTACCCACCGATCTCCTTACCCAGGCCGCCCTGAGTTTCTTAGATGACGCCTGCCAAACGCCCCCTTTCCCACAGATCCCCATTCCCATCCCCCACTCCGGAGCGTCGCGGCATAAACCCGGCTACGCTTCCCGTGGAGCTCGAGGAGTGACTGGCCCAGAAGAGGTGTATCGCGGTCTCTTCGCCTGACATCGCCGAGGAAGCTGACGACCATACTGGCGGCGGGCACTCAAGTAGCAGGCTAGAGTATGCGGGCATGTCTGGCCGCCGGCTACAACATCGAGGTCATCGACAGCGACGGCCTGAGGCGGGCTATGTCACAGGTTAAGTGGTCCACCCCCAACTCCTCGGGTTCAACCACCATCGATCTCATCCATGGCCCCGCCGGTGATCTCCTCTGGCTCGTTGTCAATAATTTGCCATCCTACATCGCCATCGAGCCCCTTTTGTCATTTCTGAAGGACCCGTTCTGCGACGCTGGCTTGGGATCCATAGCTTCCAAGTCAGACCTCATCAATGGCGACCACGAGGAGGGTACCCTCTCCAGCTCTTCCAAGGGTAAAGATTCCATCTGCTCTTCCAAGGGGAAAGCGCCCGTCTGTGACATCAGGGAGGGCACCCTACAGCCATGCTCTTCCAAGGGGAAGGAGCCCATCTGCGACAACATGGAGCGCATCCAGGTCCCGTGCTCTTCCCACGAGAACGAGCCCATCCGTGACAAGTGAGGAAACCCATGATTTGTTTTGCCATGCCTCTTCACAGGGGAAACCCATGATTTGTTTTGTTGAGTCCCTTTTGTAGTGTAGTGAGAATATGTCCAGTTTTAATTGTTATATCTGGTTGTTTGCAGTATGCCTTGTTTATTTCAGTTGTTCACAATGTGATGCTCTATATGTGTAATTATTTGCTATGCAGTACATTTCATCAATCCAGTTTTAAACATACCAATAGGAATGCATATATTTGCTTGCTGTTAAGCCTGTTACAGCTAGCATATGCCTCTTTTAAAGTTTTTTGATTGTTCGGTTATTTGTAGTTACCATATGTCCAGTTTCAAATGATATCTTTGGTTGTTCGTAGTATGCCTTGTTTATTCCAGTTATTCACAACGTGATGTTCTATATGTGCAAGTATGAATTGTGCAGTTCAATTTCATCAGTACCAGTTTCAACAATACCACTATGAATGACTACATTTAGTTGCTGCATCTTGTAGTTAACACGCATTTCCGATTTTATTTAACAATAACTAGTGTACTTAGACCGGCACAATACCAGTTTGAATGAATATGTTTGCTTGTTGTTAAATGTTAGGCTTGTTGCAGTTAACACACCTTTCCACTTGTTTTGCTTTACTAGCGTGCTTAAACCTGCACACTGAAGCTATCTTTTGGAGATTATTTTGTCTGCCATGGATAATTTTGGTTGATGTTTAGCCTGTTGTGCTTAACATGCTTCTCGATGTACCTACACAGGATAATTTTGGGAATGATTGTTGTTTTCCATCGAGGTTAGTTTCATCCCATGGCATATATCTGCTCACTATTCAGGATATCGGTAGCTGGTACCATATAGGCCAGGGGCTGATAAGGGACTAATCGGTGAATCGTACTTTTAAGTGAATATATCTGCAACCCATTTATCGTTAGGTTAACTAGGGCCATATGTAATATATCTGAGGCTACATAGCAACATGCACTGTACTTAATGTCTAATATGCAATCCTAGGCTAATAGCAACAAGGAAGAGTGTTGCATTAATGTTCTAATGATGTCTAGATATACGTAGAAGAGCAGCAGCAGCCACAACAACAACACAACCCTGTTTGGATACTCAACTTAGCTAGAGGTTAGAGTTAGTTTCTAGCTCATGACTAGCCCTGAACTAACTCCATCGAAAGAGTTGTTTGGATGGCAGGGTTAGATTGGCAATAAATGCACTAGGAGAACTAGCTCCAATTAGCACCTCTTGGGTTTCATAGTTTTTTTGGGTGGGTTATAGATGCAACTAGCTCAAACTAGCCCTCGTGTTTAGATATAATTTAGGCATATTTGTGCCCAAACTAGCTCAAACTAACTGTAACCCATGGATACAGCAGCAGTTAATCAGCCGATAATTTGTAAGAATGCACTAAACTCCTTCCGGCCCATAATATAAGATGTTAATTCATCTAATATGTGAGTATATTGGATGTTATAAGATACTCCCTCCATTCCTAAATATTTGTCTTTTTAGAGATTTCAAATGGACTACCACATATGGATGTATATAGACATATTTTAGAGTGTAGATTCACTCATTTTGCTCCATATGTAGTCACTTGTTGAAATCACTAGAAAAACAAATATTTAGGAATGGAGGGATTATTATAAAAGAGTGTTCTACTACATCATTGTGCAATTGTTGTTTAGCTTCTAATATTAACTTGGTGCTTTTAGGTACATATGTCACTGGTAAAGATCCGCGCTTGTCACCTGGCGATGCATCAAGGACATAATTCTTCTGTGCAGTAATGAAGATAATCATCAAGTTACGGACCCAGTATGTGTAGTTGCAACCATCTTATTTCAACTTAGCTTTCTCTAGGAACGCATTAAAATTCAAGGGAACGGCAAGCAATACCATGCGCTTTGCGAGATAGGTGCCACATCAAAGTTGCATTTGGTATTTGAAAATCAAACCACCCTTTTCATACATAAATTTGGTCCACATGCAAGTGTGTTCGTGTTCTAACCCTCTCCCGCGTCATTTTTCGCCAAATTTATGAACATTAGACAAGTCAAATGACGCAGCAGATACGGTTCACTCAAACTAACCGTGTGCCACGACGGTGCCCTGTCACGCACACATCCGCACAGTACATTGTGCTCCAAGAGGCTCCCCCTCTCAAAAATATATTCCCACCTCGAGGGTTTTTCTGTTTCATAATACACAGTTGTTATCTCTAGACCATGTGCGATGTTTCTTGTACCCAATCTCACCTGCATCCCTAGAAAATATATGCCCGCCTCGAGGTTTTTTTTGTTTCATAACACACGATTGTTGTCTCCGGACCGTGTGCGATACACTATCATCAAAAATTTCAATAGCCCCGGCATTTGACTCCCGCATAGTAAAATTTTCAATACCCGCGTCATTTCCTCAAACACCCCCCGCCCTCCTCCACACACGCACACCAAAACATCCTAGGGCATGCACACACACACACCCTCCCTCACTCGAAACCCTAGCAAGTTCGCTGGTGTCGCCGCCGCAAGGCCTCCATTGTCAACATCTGCCGGTTTGCCCGTGCAGCTTACCCACCGATCTCCATACCCAAGCTGCCCTAAGTTTCTTAGATGACGCCTGCCAAATGCCCCCTTTCCCACAGATCCCCATCCCCATCCCTGTAACATCCCAAATTTTCAATTTGGAATGTTATACACTAGATCATCGTTGCATATCATATTTATTGCATTTTGATTGATCCTAGAAATTTTTCGCAACTCAAGGACCCTCGGAGAGAGTTGGGGATTTCGTTATTTTCATATTTGAGTTGTCTCAAATTATGAAAATAGGATCATTTGATTTTATTTATTTTATCTTCAATAATTTCTATTGCAAAAATATGAGAGAGGGAATAGAATGACTTTCCCAAAATAAAGAAATATTGAGGATTTAATAAAAAATCAAATAAGATTTTATTTGGTTTTATTTGCTATTTTATTTGAATTTAGGAAAAATGCGCGTTTTTCAAAATTGCATTTAGGCCCCAAATAAATGTTCATCCTGTGCGGCTTGATTTTAGAAGCCGGGGTAAATTTATTTCGGGATTTTTAGAGTCCGTTTAGTATTTCTTTCGTTAGTTTTTCTGCGCAGAATTATTTAAAAAACGTCCGAACCGACCTACGGGCCGTGCTAGGCCCGGACTCCCCGGACCCAGCCTTTATAAACCGCTGGCCCACCCGGGCCAAAACCCTAGCCGCCAGCGCTCGACCCCGCCGCCGACGCCGCCGCCCACCACCGTCGCCCCGCCGCCGCCGCCGTCCCGCCGCCCGAGGTTTACCTCGACCCCGCCACCAGTTTTCCCGGAAAAAACCGTTCGGTTTTCGTCAGTTTTTTTAGATCCGTTTTTTTATTAGAACGGATTTTTTGCGGTTTAGGCTAATTAGCGAGCGTTCGCTCGTTCGTTCATTTTAATGAATGGGTTCGTCATTTAGATCCAGTTAACGAACGTTCGTTCGTTAAACTGTTCGTCGTTTTTCTTTTCTCGGATTAAATCCGCGATTTTCTGATCACGATTTCTGATCCGATTTTCGTTTTAGTATAATTTCCCGCTCGTTTACCGAAATCAGGCGATTCAAGCGCTTGGAGTTTCATCTCGAAACCCTCTTTCCGTTTAACCAACTTAAACAAGTTTTTTCTTCTGTAAAAATTGCCTTAGATCCAGAATAGTAAATGAATCCTATTTCTTTTGCCGTTTGTCTTTTGTTGCTTCGTTCGATTTGATTCTTTTTGTCAACCGGAGTTCTTAAGTTGATCTTTCTGGTTAGATCTCTTATTTGAGTTTTACATGTGCATTAGTTGAGTACTTATTGTACGCTTGTTTCTTTGTGATAGAGTACCTGGAGTGCGCCGCTTGCTACTTCGAATCGTTAGGTTTCCCGGATCATCAGCAAGGCAAGTAACACTTTGATCATACCTCCTACTACCCAGTTTTATTGCATTAGATCAATCCTTACACATTGCATGATTAGGATCTAATTAAATTGTGGGTTTGGGAAGTAGTTGAGGTAGTACCTATTACCTGTCTAATTATCAAACCTTTGGGAGTTACTTCTACGTTTGCTTATTATTGCTATGCTATGCTAGTAGACGTGGATTGGGTAAGTGATATCCATGATGGATGTGAGATTTTTAAATCAATGGTTTATCTAAGGTGGCAACTTAAATACACATCTGGGTGGATTGAGGTACCTGGGTATTCCAGGATTGCCTGTTTTCTTTTGGACCGCCACCCATGCTCAAAGGGATCATGAGATTATTCATGCTAGAAACTTCCGTGTGCAGCCACAAGCTATTATGGGCTCTAGCATAGTTGACTAAGTCGTGCGAACTCTTACAGTGGTAGACTAGCAGATGTAGGGGATGTAGGTGGTACGGTCTACCCATCGTAAGGTGCTAGCGCTTCTGAAAGACTATGTCTCGGTCATCCGTTTCTCAAACACCATGTAGTGCGAGAAATCCAACGGAGGAGATCGAGTCTTGTGGGGAAATGTGCGCAAATCTCTGCAGAGTGTATAAACTAATCATGGTTAGCCGTGTCCGCGGTTATGGACATCTTGAGTATCTAGTACCTGGATTATCATGTGAATCTCAGCATGTTACTATAAAATTTAATTTGATGGGTTTGTTAATGATGTTACTTAATTGGGATTGAGAATGCTGTCAACCATTCTCAATGTTCAACAACCACCATAATAGTTAAATAAATTTATTCCTTTGCAGTAGGGAAAAATTGGCTTTACGCAAAACTGTAACCCTAGAGCTTACCACCAGCCAAATATGCATATAGTATAGTTGTTTCATTCCATTATTCTCTATGTATTACATTGCCAGCATATTCCATGTGCTGACCCGTTTTCGGGCTGTAACGTTAATGTTGCAGACTTTTCAGACGACGATTTAGGAGTTTTAGGTCGTGGTTCTATACTCAGTGATGCCGTTGGAGTTGATGGACTCACTTATCTTCCAAGCCTTCCGCTGTTATCGTTATTAGATGGCCTTAAGCCACATTTATTGTAATAAGATCTCTATTGAGACACTCGATGTACTAAGTGTGTGATTGCTACTCTGTTATAAATCCTTCAAGTACTGTGTGGTGTCAGCATTACTGATCTAGGGATGACACCGGAGCACAGAGATTGGACCGTTTGGGGTCTGGTCGCTACAAGATGGTATCAGAGCACACGCTGACTGTATGACACGACCACTAAGCTAAAGACCTAGATCACTACTCACTCTCTTCTCTTCTGACCTCTCATCTTTTCTACTCTTTAGGATGGTGGATGCAAGGAACAAGTTCACGCAACCGGATGAAGATACACCCTTTGGACGTCACTTGAAGGAAGTCACTAGATATCTAAACATAGGAGTACCAAGCTTCACCGGAACCTACAATGCCACTTTACCTGAAGAAGAGCGCTGGATAATTCAAGTTCAAGTTCCAGGAAGGATGTTCATGCTAGTCACTGAGCCCATAGAGTTTTCTTTTGATGCACCAACTTGGAGTCTAGGAAAGAGCATGGCAGCTCACATCGCCATGGGACGCATTGGAGAAGTCTACTGAAATGATCTCAAGGATACTATCTACCAAATTTGTGGGCGCCGAGATGAGCACTGGGAGATGATCAGCACCAGAAAGGATAGATCAATTGCAGCTTTTATCCAAGAGTTAAACCAGCACATTCGACGTCAAGAGAACCAGATGTGCGCCGACATGATAGACCTGAAGAAGGCAAAGACAAGAATCAAGGAATTGGAGGAAGAACTCAAGGCTACACGTGAAGATTATGAAGAGGAAATCGAAGTATTAGTGGGGAAGAATGACGATCTGATCAAGAAGATTGGAATATTTATGGGAGGCCCTACACCAGTAGAAGAAGACGAAGAACCCAAGGAGATTCGCCCGGAAGACTACATCATCATCGACGACACCGAATCGAATTCAGATGATAGCGATGATGACTATGTTGATGAAGCTAGAGCAGATATCATGGAGTCTGCAACCGAAGAATATTTCTAGCAGACCACCTCATCTGTAGTAGTAGTCCACCATGTAAATATAGTAGTCCGAGCACTTTTGCGATAGTTAGATCGATTGTATGCCCTTGTTTGATTGAATGAGTGAATTGTTTGCTTTTGCCTCATGTGCATATGGGTAGTGTTTTCTCTTTAGACCCCCTCTATTCTTAAATCTCATCTTTTCTAAACCCTCAGATGCCTCCGAGACGTGACCCCGGATTTACCTTTCCACCGGAGCTCACCCAGTTGATCCAGCAGCAGAACACATTGATGCAGTTGCTAGTCCAGAATCAGAATCAGGGGAACAAAAACAACAACCCACCACCACCACCACCTGTTGACCACTTAGCCCATTTTCTTAGGCTGAATCCGCCGGTGTTTTCCAGTAGCACCGAGCCAATAGTAGCAGATGATTGGCTCCGCAAGACAGCTAGAGAGTTGACCACAGCAGGATGCACTGATGCGGAGAAGGTGAAGTTTGCCGCACATCAGCTTGAAGGACCCACAACATCATGGTGGGAGAATTTCACAGCCACTTTCCCTGCCGATACTGTCACATGGGACCAGTTTCAGCAGGCTTTTCGAACTGCCCATGTTTCCGCAGGAGCTATGGCCATGAAGAAGCGAGAGTTTCGCAACTTGCGCCAAGGAGGACGGACAGTTGGCCAGTATGTGGAGGACTTTAGTAAGTTAGCACGTTATGCCCCGGATGACGTTGCTACGGATGCCGCTAAGCAGGAGAAGTTTCTGGAAGGACTAAATGATGAGTTGAGCATGCAGTTGATGGTAGCAACCTTCAAAAACTACCAGGAGTTGGTAGATCGTGCTCTTATGATTGAAGGGAAGCACCAGCAAATTCAAAATCGCAAGATGAAGTATACACAAGGAAAGTACAATTCAGGAGCTCAGCAGAAGCCACGATTTACCCCTAGACTGGGAGGACATTTTCAGCATACCCATGGAGGAGGTAGCTCGCACAATCACAATGGCCCCAGGAATGGTAATGGGAATGGAGGAAGTAACTGCCAGAACCGCACCAACCCATCAACCCCAGCCAAGAAAGACCTGAGCCAAGTCACTTGCTTTAAGTGCCAGAAGACCGGACATTATGCCAATGAATGTCCTGAATCATAGAATGGAAATAGCAATGGAAGCTCTGGGAAGAAGCTGAACCCTTTCAACAGGGGACAGGTGAACCACGTTAATGTGGAGGAGGTTGAAGAGCAGCCGGATGCAGTAATCGGTAAGTTTTTGGTTAAGTCATTTACTGCACTCGTTCTTTTCGATACTGGTGCATCGCATTCATACATATCAAGGGGATTTGTGGATAAGTATAAACTGCCAACCCAAGCCCTTAGGTCACCCATGTTAGTAACCTCGCCTGGAGCAGAATATATGGCTAGTCTATGGTGTGATCGGTTACTATTAAGGATTGGTAACTATGTTTTTCCCTCGGACCTAATAGTATTGGAATCCAAGGATTGGATGTGATATTAGGCATGGATTGGTTACCAAAGTATGAAGGGAATATTGAATGTGCTAGTAAGTCAATTTTGCTTACCACCCCAGAAGGGAGAAGGATCAAGTATGTATCCCGACATGTGCCAAAGAGGACTCAAATAAATTGTTTAACCGGAGTGCAGGAGGAAGTACTAGTAGTGAAGGATTTCCCCGAAGTATTTCCAGAAGAATTGCCAGGCATGCCACCGGATAGAGATATTGAGTTTTTGATTGAGCTATTGCCAGGCACAGGGCCAATATCAAAGAGACCATATAGGATGCTTGCAAAGGATTTGGTGGAAATTAAGAAGCAAATTAAGGAGTTACTGGATAAAGGTTATATTCACCCAAGTTCTTCACCTTGGGGATTGCCAGTACTTCTAGTAGAGAAGAAGGATGGATCGTTAAGGACGGTTGTCGATTATCGAGGATTGAATGAAGTAACCATCAAGAACAAGTACCCACTACCGATGATTAATGATATGTTTGATCGATTGCAAGGAGCTAAGGTATTTTCCAAGATCGATCTGCGATCAAGATACCACCAGTTGAAGATTCGGGAACAGGATATACCCAAGACGGCTTTTACCACCAGGTATGGGCTGTACGAGTATACTGTTATGTCATTTGGTCTGACTAACACACCTGCATATTTTATGAACATGATGAACAAGGTGTTTATGGAGTTCTTGGATAAGTTCGTCGTAGTGTTCATTGATGATATCCTGGTTTACTCAAAGAATGAAGAGGAGCATAAGGAACATTTGCGTTTGGTTCTTGGAAAGCTCAGAGAACATCAATTATATGCCAAGTTTAGCAAATGTAAGTTTTGGTTGAAGGAAGTTGGATTTCTCGGACACGTTATATCCGGAGAAGGTATAGCAGTAGATCCCACTAAAGTTGATACCGTGACCAAGAGGGAAGCACCAACCACCGTGGGAGAGATCCGGAGTTTTCTTGGACTCGCAGGATACTACCGGAGGTTTATTGAGAATTTCTCAAAGATCGCGAAGCCTATGACGGAGTTGTTGAAGAAGGATACCAAGTTCATATGGACGGAGGAATGCGAGGCTAGTTTTCAGGAGTTGAAGAAACGTTTGGTTACTTCACCAGTGTTGATTTTGCCAGACCAGACCAAGGATTATGAGGTGTATTGCGACGCTTCACGTCGAGGACTTGGAGCAGTGCTTATGCAGGAAGGGAGAGTTGTTTCATATGCCTCACGACAGCTTAAGCCTCATGAGTTGAATTATGCTATGCATGATTTGGAGTTAGCAGCCGTAGTGCATGCACTGAAGACTTGGAGACATTTTCTGATTGGAAACCATTGCGAAGTGTATATGGATCATAAGAGTTTGAAGTATATTTTCACATAGAAGGAGTTGAATCTCAGACAAAGGAGATGGTTGGAGCTCATCCAGGATTATGATATGAAATTGCATTATCACCCTGGAAAGGCTAACGTAGTAGCTGACGCATTAAGCCGTAAGAGCCACGTCAACACCTTAATGACGGGAGATGTACCAAGGGAGTTAGCCTAAAATCTTGGAGAATTATGTTTAGAAATAGTCCCGAGAGGCTATGTAGCAGCATTGGAGATTCAGTCTACATTGATGGATAAAATCAGAGAAGCCCAAAGGACTGACAAGGATATTGCTTCTATTAAGGAAAAAATTAGCAAAGGAAAAGCTAAGAGATTTCGTGAGGATGAGCACGATACCCTATGGTTTGAAGACCGTGTTTATATGCCAAATGATCCGGAGATTAGGAAGCTAATTCTGCAAGAGGCCCACAATTCACCATATTTGATTCACCCAGGAAATACCAAGATGTATTTGGATTTGAAGGATATTTTCTGGTGGACCGGAATGAAGAAGGATATTGCGGAGTACGTAGTAGTTTGTGATGTATGTCAGAGAGTGAAGGCAGAGCATCAGAAGCCAGCAGGATTGCTACAACCATTGCCGATACCCGAATGGAAGTGGGATAAGCTAGGCATGGATTTTATTACAGGATTGCCCAGAACACGTTCAGGCTATGACTTGATATGGGTTGTAGTCGATCGTTTGACAAAGGTAGCTCATTTCATTCCAGTGAAGACTACCTATACCAGTTTCAAAGTTGGCAAAGATATACATGACCAGGATCGTATGTATGCATGGAGTTCCAAGGAGCATTGTATCGGATAGAGGAACCCAGTTTACTTCAAAGTTCTGGAATCAGTTGCATGAGACTTTGGGAACCAGACTAGACTTTAGCACAGCTTTCCACCCGCAGACAGATGGACAGACTGAGAGAGTCAACCAGATCTTGGAGGATATGCTAAGAGCTTGTGCGCTAGATTACGGATCTAGTTGGGACGAGAATTTGCTGTATGCAGAATTCTCTTACAACAACAGCTATCAATCCAGTTTGAAGATGGCCCCTTTCGAAGCCTTGTACGGAAGGAGGTGAAGGACCCCATTGTCTTGGGATGAAGTTGGAGATCGCCAGTTGTTTGGACCGGATCTGATAAAGGAATCTGAACAGAAAGTGAAATTAATTCGCGACAGGCTGAAGGTAGCTCAATCCAGGCAGAAGAGTTATGCAGATTCTAAATGCAAGGAGACAGTTTACACAGTCGGAGACCGAGTCTATCTTCGAGTATCACCACTTCGAGGAGTTAAGCGCTTTGGAGTTAAGTGAAAGTTAGCGCCACGTTTTGTAGGCCCATACAAAGTGTTGGAACGTATGGGAGAAGTAGCCTACAAGTTGGAATTACCCGAAGGACTCTCAGGAGTTCACGATGTGTTTCATGTATCCCAGTTGAAGAAGTGCCACTCAGAGATGGCTGACATACCACTCAGAGATAAGGTACCACTGGAAGCAATTCAGTTGGACAGTGATTTGACCTATGAGGAGAAACCAGTTAAGATTCTAGAGTATGCCAGTCGAGTCACCCGCAGCAAAGTTATCAAGTTTTGCAAGGTTCAGTGGAGCCACCACACGGAGGATGAAGCCACCTGGGAACGAGAGGAAGAATTGTTGAAGGACCACCCTCACCTATTTTCTAGCCAACCCGAATCTCGAGGGCGAGATTCATCTTAAGGAGGGTAGGTTTGTAACAACCCAAATTTTCAATTTGGAATGTTATACACTTGATCATCGTTGCATATCATATTTATTGCATTTTGGTTGATACTAGAAATTTTTCGCAACTCAAGGACCCTCGGAGAGAGTTGGGGATTTCATTATTTTCATATTTGAGTTGTCTCAAATTTTGAAAATAGGATCATTTGATTTTATTTATTTTATCTTCAATAATTTCTATTGCAAAAATATGAGAGAGGGAATAGAATGACTTTCCCAAAATAAAGAAATATTGAGGATTTAATAAAAAATCAAATAAGATTTTGTTTGGTTTTATTTGCTATTTTATTTGAATTTAGGGAAAATGCACGTTTTTCAAAATTGCATTTAGGCCCCAAATAAATGTTCGTCCTGTGCGGCTTGATTTTAGAAGCCGGGGAAAATTTATTTCGGGATTTTTGAAGTCCGTTTAGTATTTCTTTCGTTAGTTTTTCTGCACGGAATTATTAAAAAAACGTTCGAACCAACCTACGGGCCGTGCTAGGCCCGGACTCTCCGGACCCAACCTTTATAAACCGCCGGCCCACCCGGGCCAAAACCCTAGCCGCCAGCGCCCGACCCCGCCGCCGACGCCGCCGCCCGCCGCCGCCGTCCCGCCGCCCGAGGTTTACCTCGACCCCGCCGCCGGTTTTCCCGGAAAAAAACCGTTCGGTTTTCGTCGGTTTTTTTTAGATCCGTTTTTTTATTAGAACGGCTTTTTACGGTTTAGGCTAATTAGCGAGCGTTCATTCGTTTTAACGAACATGTTCGTCGTTTAGATCCAGTTAACGAACATTCGTTCGTTAAACTGTTCATCATTTTTCTTTTCTCGGATTAAATCCGCGATTTTCTGATCGTGATTTCTGATCCGATTTTCGTTTTAGTATAACTTCCCGCTCGTTTATCGGAATCAGGCGATTCAAGCGCCTGGAGTTTCGTCTCGAAACCCTCTTTCCGTTTAACCAACTTAAACAAGTTTTTGCTTCTATAAAAATTGCCTTAGATCCAGAATAGTAAACGAATCCTGTTTCTTTTGCCATTTGTCTTTTGTTGCTTCGTTCGATTTGATTCTTTTTGTCAACCGGAGTTCTTAAGTTGAACTTTCTGGTTAGATCTCTTATTTGAGTTTTACCTATGCATTAGTTGAGTACTTATTGTATGCTTGTTTGTTTGCGATAGAGTACCCGGAGTGCGCCGCTTGCTACTTCGAATCGTTAGGTTTCCCGGATCATCAGCAAGGCAAGTAACACTTTGATCATACCTCCTACTACCCAGTTTTATTGCATTAGATCAATCCTTACACATTGCATGATTAGGATCTAATTAAATTGTGGGTTTGGGAAGTAATTGAGGTGGTACCTATTACCTGTCTAATTATCAAACCTTTGGGAGTTACTTCTACGTTTGCTTATTATTGCTACGCTATGCTAGTAGACGTGGATTGGGTGAGTGATATCCATGACGGATGTGAGATTTTTAAATCAATGGTTTATCTAAGGTGGCAACTTAAATACACATCTGGGTGGATTGAGGTACCTGGGTATTCCAGGATTGCCTGTTTTCTTTTGGACCGCCACCCAGGCTCAAAGGGATCATGAGATTATTCATGCTAGAAACTTCCGTGTGCAGCCACAAGCTATTATGGGCTCTAGCATAGTTGACTAAGTCATGCGAACTCTTACAGTGGTAGACTAGCAGATGTAGGGGATGTAGGTGGTACGGTCTACCCATCGTAAGGTGCTAGCGCTTCTGAAAGACTATGTCTCGGTCATCCGTTTCTCAAACACCATGTAGTGCGAGAAATCCAACGGAGGAGATCGAGTCTTGTGGGAAAAAGTGCGCAAACCTCTGCAGAGTGTATAAACTAATCATGGTTAGCCGTGTCCCCTGTTATGGACATCTTGAGTATCTAGTACCTGGATTATCATGTGAATCTCAGCATGTTACTATAAAATTTAATTTGATGGGTTTGTTAATTATGTTACTTAATTGGGATTGAGAATGCTATCAACCATTCTCAATGTTCAACAACCACCATAATAGTTAAATAAATTTATTCCTTTGCAGTAGGGAAAAATTGGTTTTACGCAAAACTGTAACCCTAGAGCTTACCACCAGCCAAATATGCATATAGTATAGCTGTTTCATTCCATTATTCTCTATGTGTTACATTGCCAGCATATTCCATGTGTTGACCCGTTTTCGGGCTGCAACGTTAATGTTGCAGACTTTTCAGACGATGATTTAGGAGTTTTAGGTCGTGGTTCTATACTCAGTGATGCCGCTGGAGTTGATGGACTCACTTATCTTCCAAGCCTTCCGCCGTTATCATTATTGGATGGCCTTAAGCCACATTTATTGTAATAAGATCTCTATTGAGACACTCGATGTACTAAGTGTGTGATTGCTACTCTGTTATAAATCCTTCAAGTACTGTGTGGTGTCAGCATTACTGATCCAGGGATGACACCGGAGCACAGAGATTGGACCGTTTGGGGTCCGGTCGCTACAATCCCCCACTCTGGAGCGTCGCAGCCTAAGCTCGACTACGCTTCCCGTGGAGCTCGAGTAGCGACTGGCCCAGAAGAGGTGTATCGCAGTCTCTTCGCCCGACGTCGCCGAGGAAGCTGACGACCATACTGGCGGTAGGCACTCAAGTAGCAGGCTAGAGTATGCGGGCATGTCTCGCCGCCATCTACGACATAGAGGTCATCAACAGCGACGGCCTAAGGCGGGCCATGTCACAGGTTAAGTGGTCCACCCCCAACCCCTCGGGTTCAACCACCGCCGATCTCATCCATGGCCCCGGCGGTGATCTCCTCTAGCTCTTCGTCCACAATTTGCCATCCTACATTGCCATCGAGCCCCTTTTGTCATTTCTGAAGGACACGTTCTGCGATGCTGGCTTGGGATCCATAGCTTCCAAGTCAGACCTCATCAACGGCGACCACGAGGAGGGTACCCTCTCCAGCTCTTCCAAGGGGAAAGATCCCATCTGCTCTTCCAAGGGGAAAGCGCCCGTTTGTGACATCAGGGAGGGCACCCTACAGCCATGCTCTTCCAAGGGGAAGGAGCCCATCTGCGACAGCATGGAGCGCATCCAGGTTCCGTGCTCTTCCCACGAGAACGAGCCCATCCGTGACAAGTGAGGAAACCCATGATTTGTTTTGCCATGCCTCTTCACAGGGGGAAACCCATGATTTGTTTTGTCGAGTCCCTTTTGTAGTGTAGTGAGAATATGTCCATCTTTAATTGTTATATCTGGTTGTTTGCAGTATGCCTTGTTTATTTCAGCTGTTCACAATGTGATGCTCTATATGTGTAATTATTTGCTATGCAGTACATTTCATCAATCCAGTTTTAAACATACCAATAGGAATGCATATATTTGCTTGCTGTTAAGCCTGTTACAGCTAGCATATGCCTCTTTTAAAGTTTTTTGATTGTTCGGTTATTTGTAGTTACCATATGTCCAGTTTCAAATGATATCTTTGGTTGTTCGTAGTATGCCTTGTTTATTCCAGTTATTCACAACGTGATGTTCTATATGTGCAAGTATGAATTGTGCAGTTCAATTTCATCAGTACCAGTTTCAACAATACCACTATGAATGACTACATTTAGTTGCTGCATCTTGTAGTTAACACGCATTTCCAATTTTATTTAACAATAACTAGTGTACTTAGACCGGCACAATACCAGTTTGAATGAATATGTTTGCTTGTTGTTAAATGTTAGGCTTGTTGCAGTTAACACACCTTTCCACTTGTTTTGCTTTACTAGCGTGCTTAAACCTGCACACTGAAGCTATCTTTTGGAGATTATTTTGTCTGCCATGGATAATTTTGGTTGATGTTTAGCCTGTTGTGCTTTTCCGGCCCATAATATAAGATGTTAATTCATCTAATATGTGAGTATATTGGATGTTATAAGATACTCCCTCCATTCCTAAATATTTGTCTTTTTAGAGATTTCAAATGGACTACCACATATGGATGTATATAGACATATTTTAGAGTGTAGATTCACTCATTTTGCTCCGTATGTAGTCACTTGTTGAAATCGCTAGAAAAACAAATATTTAGGAATGGAGAGAGTATTATAAAAGAGTGTTGTACTACATCATTGTGCAATTGCTGTTTAGCTTCTAATATTAACTTGGTGCTTTTAGGTACATATGTCACTGGTAAAGATCCGTGCTTGTCACCTGGCGATGCATCAAGGACATAATTCTTCTGTGCAGTAATGAGGATAATCATCAAGTTACGGACCCAATCCGTGTAGTTGCTACCATCATATTTCAACTTAGCTTTCTCTAGGAGCGCATTAAAATTCAAGGGAACGGTAGCACGAGCCATTGATCTACAACATAGATATGCAAAAACTATGAGGACTAAGTTCATGATAAATTAAGTTTAATTAATCATATTACTTAAGAACTCCCACTTAGATAGATATCCCTTGAGTCATCTAAATGATCACGTGGTCCATATCAACTAAACCATGTTCAATCATCATGTGAGATGGAGTAGTTTTCAATGGTGAACATCTCTATGTGGATCATATCTACTACATGATTCACGTTCGACCTTTCGGTCTCCAGTGTTTTGAGGCTATGTCTGTACATTCTAGGCTCGTCAAGTTTAACCCGAGTATTCCGCATGTGCAAAACTGTCTTGCACTCGTTGTATGTGAACGTAGAGCTTATCACACCTGACCATCACGTGGTGTCTCACCATGATGAACTGTCGCAATGGTGCATACTCAAGGAGAACACTTATACCTTGAAATTTTAGTAAGGGATCATCTTATAATGGTACCGTTGTACTAAGCAAAATAAGATGCATAAAAGATAAGCATCACATCCAATCGAAATATGTGACATGATATGGCCATCATCATCTTGTGCCTTTGATCTCCATCTCCAAAGCATCGTCATGATCTCCATCGTCACCGGCTTGACACCTTGATCTCCATCGTAGCGTCGTGGTCTTCTCACCAACTATTGCTTCTACAACTATCGCTAACGCATAGAGATAAAGTAAAGCAATTACATGGCGTTTGCATTTCATACAAAAAAGCGACAACCATAAGGCTCCTGCCAGTTGCCGATAACTTTTACAAAACATGATTATCTCATACAATAACGTATATCACATCATGTCCTGACCATATCACATCACAACATGCCCTGCAAAAACAAGTTAGACGTCCTCTACTTTGTCGTTGCAAGTTTTACGTGGCTGCTACGGGCTTCTAGTAAGAACCGTTCTTACCTACGCATCAAAACCACAATGGTGATTTATCAAGTTTGTTATTTTAACCTTCAACAAGGACCGGCCGCAGTCAAATATGATTCAACTAAAGTTGGAGAAACAGACACCCGCCAGCCACCTTTATGAAAAACTAGTTCCATGTCTATCGGTGGAACCGGTCTCATGAATGTGGTCATGTAAGGTTGGTCCGGGCCGCTTCATCCAAAAATACCGCCGAATCAAAATCATACATTGGTGGTAAGTAGTATGACGATCGCCGCTCACAACTATTTGTGTTCTACTTGTGCATATCATCTACGCGTAGACCTGGCTCGGATGCCACTGTTGGGGAACATAGCATGCAATTTCAAAAAAAAAGCCTACGCTCACGCGAGATCTATCTAGGAGACGCCTAGCAACAAGAGGGGGAGAGTGTGTCCACGTACCTCATAGACCGAAAGCGGAAACGTTTGACAACGCAGTTGATGTAGTCAAACTTCTTCTCGTTCCGACTGATCAAGCACCGAATGTATGACACCTCTGAATTCTGCACACGTTCAGATCGATGACGTCCCTCGAACTCTTGATCCAGCAAAGTGTCGAGGGAGAGTTTCTTCAACACGACGGAGTGGTGATGGTGATGGTGAAGTGATCCGCACAGGGCTTCACCTAAGCACTACGACAATCTGACCGGAGGCGTAAACTACGGAGGGGGCGCGACACACGACTGGGAGTCAATGTTCTTTGTTCTAGCGGTGCCCCCCACATATATATAGGTGGGAGAGGGAGAGGGGATGCAAGGGGCGCCCCAAGTAGGAGGGATCCTACTTGGGCGCCTCCTCCAAGTCAGCCTCCCCCCTTCCTTATACATTGGAGGGGGGAGGAAAGAGAGGGGGAGAGACAAGGAAAGTGGGAGGCCGAATCCTCCCCTTTCCTTCTCCCTCCCCTTCCTTTCCTTCTTCTCCTATTTGGCCTATAGGGGGTGCACCAGCCCCTTAGGGGCTGGTATGTCCCTCTCTTGGTCCGTTAGGCCCATATAGTTTGCCGGGAGTTGCCCGGAACCCCTTCCGGTGACCTAATACGTACCCGGTACCCCCGGAACACTTCCATTGTACGAATACTATCGTCCTATATATGAATCTTTGCCTCTCGACCATTTCGAGTCTCCAAGTCATATTTGTGATCTCATCCGGGAGTCCGAACAACATTCGGTTACCAAATCACATAACTCATATAATACAAAATCGTCATCGAACGTTAAGCGTGCGGTACGGGTTCGAGAACTATGTAGACATGACCGGGACACCTCTTAGGTCAATAACCAATAGTGGTACCTGGATGCTCATATTGGTTCCTACATATTCTACGAAGATCTTTATCGGTCATACCATAATGACAACATACGTTATTCCCTTTGTCATCGGTATGTTACTTGCCCGAGATTCGATTGTCGGTATCTTCATACCTAGTTCAATATCGTTACCGGCAAGTCTCTTTACTTGTTCTGTAATGCATCATCCCACAACTAACTCATTAGTCACGTTGCTTACAAGGCTTATCATGATGTGCATTACCGAGAGGGCCCAGAGATACCTCTCCGATACTCGGAGTGACAAATCCTAATCTCGATCTATGCCAACCCAACAAACACCTTCGAAGATACCTATAGAGCATCTTTATAATCACCCAGTTACATTGTGGCATTTGATAGCACACAAGGTATTCCTTCGGTATTCGGGAGTTGCATAATCTCATAGTCGAAGGAATATGTATTTGACATGAAGAAAACAATAGCAATAAAACTTAACGATCATTATGCTAAGCTAACGGATGGGTGTTGTTCATCACATCATTCTCCTAATGATGTGATCCCATTCATCAAATGACAACACATGTCTATGGCTAGGAAACTTAACCATTTTTGATTAACGAGCTAGTCAAGTAGAGGCTTACTAGGGACACTGTGTTTTGTCTATGTATCCACACATGTATCAAGTTTCCGGTTAATACAATTCTAGCATGAATAATAAACATTTATCATGATATAAGGAAATATAAATAACAACTTTATTATTGCCTCTAGGGCATATTTCCTTCAACTTCATCTTCAAGAAATATGTCATAGAAAGGATTGGATTCTCTAGTTACCACAAGGGCACGACCCCATTGCAAATGCGTACTTATGGCACAACCGTTGATTCGTGGTACGAATACCTACAGATGTTTGAGAGCACTTGATGAGACATCATGGTCAGATTTGCTACTGTCGTGGTCCCGATGTTTGGACCTTAGTACTTGAGAGAACCAACTGTCACAGACACCGAGAGGATCTTTGCAATGTTCGAAGCAAAAGGGTGGCCAGGTTTGTTAGGATTTGTTTTCTTCATGCATTGGAGATGGAAGAACTGCCCAAAAACTCTACAAGGGCAATATCAGGGTCATGTTAAGAAGCCTAGCAAACCTGGCCACCCTTTCTGGCCCAAGTCAAAAATAACATTTCCACATGGTTATTAGTACTGCATTTATAAATAATTTCCATCCTTTCTGGCCCAAGTCGAAAATAACATTTCCACATGGTTTCTAGTACTTTTATATGAAGAAATCAACACGTGCTCGTTGTGGTACATGTTAGTACTTGTATATGAAGAAAATCAACTAGATTTTTATTTTGGTTAGTACTTTTATACGAACAAAGTATTGCTAGGTGTTCATGCTACTAATTTTGCTTTTCTACAACCCACATTGCAGCAATGCTCTGAAGGTCGCATCCTTGGTGTGTTCTGCTTGTTAGCATGTTAGTCATTCAAACGTTAAAGTGTTTTTGAAAATAGACTAACGAAATTAAGTCATGTTTTATTGTGCCTCTACGGGTGAAGATGTGCGTGGCTGAGGTTACAACAATCACTTTTTAAGTTTAGTGCTTAGATTACACGTAAACAAATCATTTAGTCCAAGCTAATTAAGCGTCGGTCTGGTTGACAGTGAAGGAAATATGCCCTAGAGGCAATAAGAAAGTTGTTATTTTATAGTTCCTTATATAATGATAAATGTTTATTGTTCATGCTAGAATTGTATTAAGTGAAAACTTCATACATTTGTGGATATATAGAAAAAACACCGTGTCCCTAGTAAGCTTCTACTAGACTAGCTCGTTAATCAAAGATGGTTGAGTTTCCTAACCATAGACATGTGTTGTAATTTGATGAATGGGATCACATCATTAGGAGAATGATGTGATGGACATGACCCATCCATTAGCTTAGCATGTTGATCGTTTAGTTTTATTGCTATAGCTTTCTTCATGTCATATACATATTCCTTTGACTATGAGATTATGCAACTGCCGGATATCGGAGGAATACCTTGTGTGCTATCAAACGTCACAACATAACTGGGTGATTATAAAGATTCTCTACATATATCTCTAAAGGTGTTTGTTGGGTTGTCATAGATTGAGATTAGGATTTGTCACTCCGAGTATCGGAGAGGTATCTCTGGGCCCTCTCGGTAATACACATCATAAGAAGCCTTGCAAGCAATGTGACTAATGAGTTAGTTGCGGGATGATGTATTACGGAACGAGTAAATAGACTTGCCGTTAACGAGATTGAACTAGGTATGAAGATACCGAAGAACGAATCTTGGGAAAGTAACATACCGATGACAAAGGGAATAATGTATGTTGTCATTACGGTACGACCGATAAAGATCTTCGTAGAATATGTGGGAACCAATATGAACATCCAGGTTCTTCTGTTGGTTATTGACCGGAGAGGTGTCTCGGTCATGTCTACATAGTTCTCGAACCCGTAGGGTCTGCACTCTTAACATTCGATGACGATTTTGCATTATATGAGTTACGTGATTTGGTGACCGAATGTTGTCTGGAGTCCTGGATGAGATCACAGACATGACGAGGAGTCTCAAAATGGCCGAGAGGTAAAGATTCATATATTGGACGATGATATTCGGACACCGGAAGTGTTTCGGGGGTACTGGGTACATATCGGGTCACTGGAAGGGGTTCCGGGCATGCCCCCGGCAACTACATGGGCCTAATGGGCCGAGAAGGGGACAGACCAGCCCCTAGGGTGCTGGTGCACCCCATGTAGTCCGAAATAAGGGGGAAGTAAAGAGGGGAAGAGAGAAAGTAAGGGGAGTAATTCAGCCTCCCCCTTCCTTCTCTCCTCCCTCCTCCTTCCTTCCCCCTCCGGATGAATATGGAAGGGGGAGGCCGAATTGGGAGGCGCCCAAGTAGGATTCCTCCTACTTGGGGCACCCCCTTGGCTGACTCTCTTCCACTCCAACGTATATATATGAAGGGGGCACCGCTAGAGCACACATCAACAATTGTTATCCATGTGCGGTGCCCCCTCCACAGTTTACACCTCCGGTCATATTCACATAGTGCTTAGGCGAAGCCCTGCGTGGATCACTTCACCATCACTGTCACCATGCCGTCATGCTGATGGAACTCTCCCTTGACACTTTGCTTGATCAAGAGCTAGAGGGACGTCATCTAGCTGAACATGTGCAGAACTCAGAGGTGCCGAATGTTCGGTGCTTGATCGGTCGGAACGAGAAGAAGTTCGACTACATCAACCGCATTGTTTAACGCTTTCGCTTTCGGTCTACAAGGGTACGTGGACACACTCTCCCCCTCTCGTTGCTATCCATCTCCTAGATAGATCTTGCGTGAGCGTAGGAATTTTTTTGAAATTCCATGCTACGTTTCCCAACAGTGGCATCCGAGCCAGGTCTATGCGTAGATGATATGCATGAGTAGAACACAAAGAGTTGTGGGCGGTGATTGTGATACTGCTTACCACAAACGTCTTATTTTGATTCGGTGGTATTGTTGGATGAAGCGGCCCAGACCAGCCTTACATGACCATGTTGGAGACCGGTTCCACCGGCCGACACGCAACTAGTTTTGCATAAAGGTGGCTGGCGGGTGTCTATTTTTCCAACTTTAGTTGAATCGAATTTGACTGGGGCCGGTCCTAGTTGAAGGTTAAAACAGCAAACTTGATAAATCACCGTTGTGGTTTTGATGCGTAAGTAAGAATGGTTCTTTCTAGAAGCCCATAGCAGCCATGTAAAACTTGCAACAACAAAGTAGAGGATGTTTAACTTGTTTTTGCAGGGCATGTTGTGATGTGATATGGTCAAGACATGATGTGATACATATTATTGTATGAGATGATCATGTTTTGTAAAAGTTATCGGCAACTGGCAGGAGCCTTATGGTTGTTGCTTTATTATATGAAATGCAAATGCCATGTAATTGCTTTACTTTATCACTATGTGTTAGCGATAGTTGTAGAAGCAATAGTTGGTGAGAAGACCACGACGCTACGATGGAGATCAAGGTGTTACGCCGGTGACAATGGATATCATGACGGTTCTTTGGAGATGGAGATCAAAGGCACAAGATGATGATGGCCATATCATGTCACATATTTTGATTGCATGTGATGTTTATCTTTTATGCATCTTAGTTTGCTTAGTACGGTGTTAGCATTATAAGATGATCCCTTACTAAAATTTCAAGGTATAAGTGTTCTCCCTGAGTATGCATCATTGTGACAGTTCGTCGTGCTGAGACACCACGTGATGATCGGGTGTGATAAGCTCTACGTTCACATACAACGGGTGCAAGACAGTTTTGCACATGCGGAATACTCGGGTTAAACTTGACGAGCCTAGCATGTACAGACATGGCCTCGGAACACTGGAGACCGAAAGGTCGAACGTGAATCATATAGTAGATATGATCAACATAGGGATGTTCGCCATTGAAGACTACTCCATCTCACGTGATTTTCGTACATGGTTTAGTTGATTTGGATCATGTAATTATTTAGATGACTTGTGGGATGTCTATCTAAGTGGGAGTTCTTAAGTAATGTGATTAATTGAACTTAATTTATCATGAACATAGTCCTGATAGTTTTTGCATATCTATGTTGTGGATCAATGGCCCGTGCTACCGTTCCCTTGAATTTTGATGCGTTCCTAGAGAAAGCTTAGTTGAAAGATGATAGTAGCAATGATGTGGATTGGGTCTGTGATCTGAGAATTATCCTTGTTGCTGCACACAAGAATTATGTCTTTGATGCACCGCTAGGTGAGAGACCTATTGCAGGAGCAGATGCAGACCTTATGAATGTTTCACAAGCTCGGTATGATGACTACTTGATAGTTTAGTGCACCATGCTTTACGGCTTAGAACTGGGACTTCAAAACATTTTGAATGCCACAGAGCATATAAGATGTTCCAAGAGTTGAAATTGGTATTTCAGACTCATGCCCATGTCGAGAGGTATGGGACCTATGAAAAGTACTTTGCCTACAAAGATGGAGGAGAATGGCTTAGCCAGTGAGCACGTACTCAGAATGTCTGGGTAGTACAATCGCTTGAATCAAGTGGGAGTTAATCTTCTAGATAAGATTGTGATTGACAGAGTTCTCTAGTCACTATCACCAAGCTACTAGAACTTCGTGATTAACTATAATATGCAAGGGGTGACGAAAATGATTCATGAGCTCTTCGCGATGCTGAAATCGGCAAAGGTAGAAATCAACAAAAAACATCAAGTGTTGATGGTTAACAAGACCACTAGTTTCAAGAAAAAGGGCAAAGGAAAAAAAGGGAACTTCAATAAGAATGACAAGCAAGTTGCCACTCCCGTGAAGAAGCCCAAAGCTAGACCTAAGCCTAAAATTGAGTGCTTCTACTGCAAAGGGAATGGTCACTGGAAGCGGAACTACCCCAAATACTTGGTGGATAAGAAGGATGGCAAAGTGAACAAAGGTATATTTGATATATATGTTATTGGTGTGTACTTTACTAGTGTTCATAGTAACCCCAGGGTATTTGATACCGATTCAGTTGCTAAGATTAGTAACTCAAAACGGGAGTTGTAAAATGAACAAAGACTAGTTAAGGGCGAGGTGATGATGTGTGTTGGAAGTGATTCCAAGGTTGATACGATCACCATCGCGCACTCCCTCTACCTTCGGGGTTAGTGTTGGACCTAAATAAATGTTATTTGGTGTTTGCATTGCGCATGAATATGATTGGATCATGTTTATCGTGATACGGTTATTCATTTAAGTCAAAGAATAATTGTTGTTCTGTTTACATCAATAAAACCTTCTATGGTCATACACCCAATATAAATGGTTTATTGAATCTCGATCGTAGTGATACACATATTCATAATATTGATGCCAAAAGATGCAAAGTAGATAATGATAGTGCAACATATTTGTGGGACTACGATTTAGGTCATATTGGTGTAAAGCGCGTGAAGAAACTCCATGGAGATGGGCTTTTGGAATCACTTGATTATGAATCATTTGATACTTGTGAAACATGCCTCACGGGCAAGATGACTAAAACTCCGTTCTCCGAAACAATTTAGCGAGCCAATGACTTATTGGAAATAATACATACTGATGTATGTGGTCCAATGAGTGTTGAGGCACGTGGCGGGTATCATTATTTTTTGACCTTCATAGATAATTTGAGCAGATATGGGTATATCTACTTAATGAAACACAAGTATGAAACATTTGAGAAGTTCAAAGAATTTCAGAGTGAAGTGGAGAATCATCGTAACAAGAAAATAAAGTTTCTACGATCTGATCGCGGAGGCGAATATTTGAGTTACGAGTTTGGCCTTCATTTAAAAAATGTGGAATAGTTTCACAACTCATGCCACCTGGAATACCATAGCGTAATGGTGTGTCCGAACATCGTAACCGTTCTTTATTAGATATGGTGCGATATACGATGTCTCTCACCGATTTACCACTATCGTTTTGGGTTATGCATTAGAGACAGCTGCATTCACTTTAAATAGGGCACCATCTAAATCTGTTGAGACGACACCATATGAACTGTGGTTTGGCAAGAAACATAAGCTGTTGTTGCTTAAAGTTTGGGGTTGTGATCCCTATGTGAAAAAGCTTCAGACTGATAAGCTCGAACCCAAATTGAAGAAGTGCATCTTCATAGGATACCCAAAAGAAATTGTTGGGTACACCTTCTATCACAGATCCGAAGGCAAGATCTTTGTTGCTAAGAATGGATCCTTTCTACAGAAGGAGTTTCTCTCGAAAGAAGTGAGTGGGAGGAAAGTAGAACTTGATGAGGTAATTGTACCTTCTCTCGAATTGGAAGGTAGCTCATCACAGAAAACCGTTCCCGTGATGCCTACACCAACTAGAGAGGAAGCTCATGATGATGATCATGAAACTTCAGATCTAGTTACTACCAAACCTCGTAGGTCACCCAGAGCACGTTCCGCACCAGAGTGGTACGGTAATCCTATTCTGGAAGTCATGTTACTAGACCATGACAAACCTACGAACTATGACAAAGCGATGATGAGCCCTAATACCGATAAATGGCTTGGGGCCATGAAATCTAAGATAGGATCCATGTATGAGAACAAAGTGTGGACTTTGGTTGACTTGCCCAATGCTCGGCAAGCCCTTGAGAATAAATGGATCTTCAAGAGGAATGCGAACACTGATGGTAGTGTTACTATCTACAAAGCTCTACTTGGCGCAAAAGGTTTTTGACAAGTTCAAGGTGTTGATTGTGATGAGATTTTCTCACTCGTAGCGATGCTTAAGTCTATCCGAATCATGTTAGCAATTGTTGCATTTTATGAAATCTGGCAAATGGATGTCAGAACCGCATTCCTTAATGGATTTCTTAAATAAGAATTGTATATGATGCATCTAGAAGGTTTTGTCAATCCTAAAGGTGATACAAAGTGTGCGAGCTCCAGCGATCCATCTATGGACAGGTGCAAGCATCTCGAAGTTGGAATATATGCTTTTATAAGGTGATCAAAGCATATGGTTTTATACAGACTTATGGTAAAGCCTGTATTTACAAGAAAGTCAGTGGGAGCTCTGTAGCATTTCTGATATTATATCTGGATGACATATTATTTATTGGAAATGATATAGAATTTCTAGATAGCATAATGCTACCTCTTGAGCATGCATTGGTTTTCCCTTGAAGAGGAAAGGGTGATGCAGCAAAGTAGCGTAAGTACTTCCCTAAGTTTTTGAGAACCAAGGTATCAGTCCAGTAGGAGACTACACGCAAATCACCTAGTACCTGCACAAACAAATAAGAACCTTGCAACCAAGGCGATAAAGGGGTTGTCAATCCCTTCACGGCCACTTGCAAAACCGAGATCTGATAAAGATAATAACATAACTATTTTTAGTATTTTTGTGGTATAGATTGGAAAATAAAGATTGCAAAATAAATAGTAAACTAGAATTGTAGATTGGAAACTTATATGATGTAAAGTAGACCCGGGGGCCATAGGTTTCACTAGTGGCTTCTCACAAGATAGCATGTATTACGGTCGGTGAACAAATTACTGCCAAGCAATTGATAGAAAAGCACATAGTTATGATGATATCTAAGGCAATGATCATGAATATAGGCATCACGTCCGTGACAAGTAGACCGAAATGATTCTGCATCTACTACTATCACTCCACACATTGACCGCTATCCAGCATGCATCTAGAGTATTAAGTTCATAAGAACGGAGTAACACATTAGGCAATATGACATGATGTAGAGGGATAAACTCAAGCAATATGATATAAACCCCATCTATTTATCCTCGATGGCAACAATACAATATGTGTTGTTTCCCTTTCTGTCACTGGGATCAAGCACCGCAAGATTGAACCCAAAGCTAAGCACTTCTCCCATTGCAAGAAAGATCAATCTAGTAGGCCAAACTAAACTGATAATTCGAAGAGACTTGCAAAGATATCAAATCATGCATATAATAATTCAGAGAAGAATCAAATAATATTCATAGATAATCAAGTTCATAAACCCACAATTCATCGCATCTCGGCAAACACACCGCAAAAGAGTTACATCGAATAGATCTCTAAGAAGATCGAGGAGAACTTTGTATTGAGATCCAAAGAGAGAGAAGAAGCCATATAGCTAATAACTATGGACCCGAAGGTCTATGGTAAACTACTCACACATCATCAGAGAGGCTATGGTGTTGATGTAGAAGCCCTCCATGATCGAATCCCCCTCCGGCAGATCGCCGGAAAAGGCCCCAAGATGGGATCTTACGGGTACAGAAGGTTGCGGCGGTGGAAAAGGTGTTTCGTGGCTCTTCCTGAAGGTTTCAGGGTATAAGAGTTTATATAGGTGAAAGAAGTAGGTCGATGGAGCTGCGAGGGTCCCACGAGGGTGGGGGGCGCCCATTGTCAGTGTCAAAACCGGCGGATCTCGGGTAGGGGGTCCCGAACTATGCGTCTAAGGTCGATGGTAACATGAGATAGGGGACACGATGTTTACCCAGGTTCAGGCCCTCTCTATGGAGGTAATACCCTACGTCCTACTTGATTGATATTGATGAATATGAGTATTACAAGAGTTGATCTACCTCAAGATCGTAATGGCTAAACCCTAGAGGTCTAGCTTGTATGGCTATGGTAATTAATATCCTCCCTCCGGACTAAGTCCTCCGGTTTATATAGACACTGGGAGGATCTAGGGTTACACAAGGTCGGTTACAAAGAAAGGAATCTACATATTTGGTCGCGAAGCTTGCCTTCCACGCCAAGGAGAGTCCCATCCAGACACGGGTGCAGTCTTTGGTCTTCGTGTTCTTCACAGCCCATCAGTCCGGCCCATGGCTAACAGGCCGGACGCCCAAGGACCCCTTAGTCTCGGACTCCCTCAGTAGCCCCTGAACCTGGCTTCAATGACCAGGTATCCGGCGCGTAGATCTGTCTTCGGCATTGCAAGGCGGGTTCCTCCTTCCGAACTCCAAGATAGTATTCGGACGTATTGATCGTGTCCGGACCTGTAACACACACACCACACACAACCGCAAAGAGAATATAATAATCCACGAGTCCAATCTGCTGACAACTTTTTATAGCATGACATCACGTCTGCCCGGTCATAATTTCGAATCGTTCTTCATTTGCCGCTCCATGTTTTGAGACGCGGTTGCCATTGGCACATCTTGTCGAAGCAGAGATCGTGTCCCTGTATTGCGGGATTCTCATCAATACATGCGTGGGTAACCTAACCGTGTCGTTTACACAGCCCTTGGGAGTAGGCAAATTTTAAGGCGAGCATGGAGGCGTTCAAGATTCACTGCCCTTATAAGGAGATAAGAATCCCCTTTCTTCTCCCACGCCTTCTCTCATCCTCTGCCCTTCCACTCTTGACCTCCAACGCCCAAGTTCTCATCCTTTTCCCACTTTGAGCAAGAACTCAACCATGTCTGGATCCAGAGGTCAAGGCAAGTGGATGGCCTCCTCCGTCAGGGAGGAGGACATTGCCGAGCTTCGGGAAGCCGGGTACCTGGCGAAGGAAATTGCCCATCATCTTCCAGGCCAGGGGTAAATCGTCCCCACACCGAAGCCTAGTGAGAGGGTAATATTCATCCCTCATTTCCTCCATGTGCTAGGGTTTCCAATCCACCCCTTCATCCGCGAGCTTATGTTCTATTACGAGCTATATTTCCATGATCTATCCCCAAACTCCTTCCTCAACATCTCGGCGTTCATCGTCATGTGTGAGGCCTTCCTCCGCATCCAACCCCACTTCGGGCTGTGGCTCAAGGTCTTCAATGTGAAGCCAAAGGTGGTGGATGGCCAGCACACGGAGTGCGGAGGCACCATGGTGAGCAAGCTGGCCAATGTCTCCTGGCCAAAAGGCACTTTCGTGGAGACTGTAAAAGAATGGCAGAAACATTGGTTCTACATCACAGAACCCCACGGCGCCACCTGGGCCGCAGCTGCCGAATTCAACTCCGACGCTCCTATGTGACTCACCTCTTGGGTTGAGAAGAGCCTGAACTGGTGTTCTCTAGATGAGCTGATAGCGATGCAGACGTGCGTTCAAAGTATGGTGGACAAGGACATCAAGCTTGTCGATATAATCCAGGTGATGCTAGTTCGCCAGATTCTCCCGTGCCAAAGCCGAAGCCGCCCTCTATGGGAGTTCAATCCGAAGAAGCACCATACCCTGAAGAGGCTCTTTGAAACTACTCACGAAGACGCCTGGAAGTTGCTCTTCAAGGGCAACCAGACACCGCCGGCCCCAGATTCGGACCGCGGGCACAACATCAACCACCTCGCCAACGAGGTATGTTATTTTTAATGCATCCCCTACTTGCTTGTTTCAAGGATGATATCTAAGCTATTATTGCCATTGCTTCTTCAGGACTGGATGGAGAGGGTGAAGAAGATCCAGTGTCCGGCTCCGCTGCCTGAAGAACCAGTCATTCCGTGTTTAGCGAAGATGCTGGTGCCGGCGCCTTATACAGCGCCGACGAAGAAGGCCACAGGGAAGGCCAAGGGGGTCCGGAGTGGCCCCCGCCGCATGGGCGCTTCGGACACGACGTCCGAAGACAAGACCCATTCCTCCGTCGACGAAGACGACGACGATGAAGAGGAGGAGGAGAGTGATTCTCCCCCTGATGGGGGGTGGAAGAAGAGGGCGGCCTCCACAATTCTGGAGGCGGAGGTGCCCAAGAAGGGGAAAGGCCCGCTCGCGGGCAGCTCCGCATGGGACGTCGATAGCAGTCTGGAGCGACGCCCCCGCACTAAGCCTCGAGCCGCATCATAAGTGCTAAGACTCGCACATGCCCATAAATCTAACCTCTCCTCTTTGTCGTATTGATACGATTAATTATGTTATTGCAGTCCGGCCCATGACAGCTCCCAGTGATCCTCGTCAAGAGGCTCGTTGGACTCAATGGAGATGGCCAGCGAGACACCGCCGGCCACTTACTCTCCTGAGGCCAAGGGAGACAACGAGGTGCTCTCCCAACGGACCTTACCAGGCCAGGGGAGGTTCAGGAGGCCGTCAAGGCGGCACCAGAGGGCGATACCTCGGCCACCAGACACATGGGGGAGCAAGCCCCCATGGAGACTGACGATGGGGGCCGAGCTCAATTCGAACCCCATATGAGCACGGCTCCAGAGACCCATACGGCCGCGGAATCCGACAGGCAGCTTCTTTCAAGAGAAGGGGGCGTGTCCGTCCCGCCGGTGACCTCTGTCCAACCAGAGGCGCCGGACAATCTATTGGAAGTGTTGCGAGGCGCTTCCATTATGGAAGAACACCGTATCCTTATGGGTACGGTGGTTGAGAAGATTCAGTCTGTTAAAAGTGGACTGACCGAAGCCTGCGGAAGCCTGCTAACAGGTTTTGAGGTAAGTGGCGTTTAACTGAGAAAATCCCGACATAGACAGTAGCCCCTGAGACACTGTCCGGTGTTCGGAAAGAAAAGCCGGACAAAGGATCAATTAAATTTCACAGGAAACTAACCAAACTGTGTCTGATGTGAACGCTGCTGGCTGTGACTTCTCACACTGCCGAAGTCGCCGGACTAAAGCAGAAACTGGAGCGGGTCGAAGAAGAGCTCGGCCAGGCGAGGAAGCAACTAGAAGACCAGCAAGGTATGCAATGGCTCGCTATATATTCAAAAAGAGTAAATGATGTATACTGACTGTAGTATCATTATATGTGTAGGGGTGACGACCGAGGTCGCGGCCCTGAAAGAGGCCCTGGCCGAAGCCGAGGGGAAAGCTGTCAAGGAGCAGGCCACTCGCAAGAAGCTGAAGGCCCGGCTGAACAAGGTCCAGCTAGAGCTCCAGGACGCGGTGAAGAAGTAAGAGACCCTGGAGGGTGATGTTTCGGCTCGAGAGATTGAACTCTCCAAGGCTCGTAAAAGCGCGGAAGTGACCCGGGTTGAAGCCCAGGGTGCCCTCCAGGAGATCCAAGAGGCCAGGAAGATCGCAGCGGGTAAGGTGTTTAGTATGCAAAGCAAATATATAAAGAAGAAGTATTTCTTACTAACCCGGATTCAGAGTACTCCAGGGGCCTTCGCAGATCTGCCGCGCAGTGTGTCCGACGCCGCAAAGTTCTTCCGAGCCGAAGAAGGGAGCTCCATGGAGAAATTGTTCTGGTCACGGTATCTTGTGCCAGAGCATCCTGTGCCCTTCACCCATCAGTTGAAACAGCTGGTGGACCTGCATAGGGTGGCCGAGCTGGCCATGAAGGATTTGGTAATCCGGCTGTGGCCAACCGAAGCTATGCCCGACAGCTACTTCAGACTCGTGAAGCGGCTGGTGAACGCCCGTCCTTGGCTGGACGTCGTCAAGCAATCGGTTTGCATTGAAGTTGCGCGCATGGCCTTCGCCCGCTGCAAGATGTGGTGGGCAAAGATGGACGCTATCGAGCTGTCCAATGGGCCGCCGGAGGGCAAGGAGCACCGCACACCCGAGCGATACTTTGGCGATGTCTCGGAGGGGTCCCGCATTGTTGTGGATCAGTGTGTGAAAGTTACGATCTTTGAATGAATGTATTCAAGTTCCTTCTACCTTGTATGATAAAACAAAGTGGATTTGTGATATAATGCTTGTTATGTTTTTAATTTTTACCTCCTATGCGGCCGTGTTGTATGAAATCTAAGGGTTGGCCAGTCGTCGGCTTCTGCCCCCACGTAGGTAGTACGGGGGTGTTCGGGATGGTATCTAAACAATCTTGATCCAATTATATGGTCCTTGAAGGAGTTGTTTAGCGCAACGAACCAGGCAACCAGACTATGCGGCTTTAACGCCCTCACTTAGCCATAGGAGTTCAACAATAAAAACATGGGTGCAACCCCTAGTATCCGAACTAGAGTGCTATAAGCGTCTGATCAGGAAGTACCGATCCTTCACGTACTGCCGAAGAAATCTCCAACGATTTGCAACCTCCGAACAGCTGACCAGCTCTCGCCGCATCATGACAGTCAGTTTTCGGCTTTCTCTACTTAGGTGCTCCTTTGGATAAACCAAGGCACAATCGCAGTAGTTCTACCTTTACTACCTTAGCTGATATAGCGGAACGTAAGGTAGCAAGCACAGGAGCCGGGCAACCCAACTATTGACCAAAGATATGATTTGGAGCCAATGCATATAATGCTAAATTCGGGGTGCCGAACTATACTAAAAAGTGTTCGGACTTTTGTTGCCCTAGTGTGGGGTGCTATGGAGCCCCTGGCAAACATCAAACGTACCAAAGCGTACGGGTGCTACCTGATAGGGTTTACCAGAAAAGAAAAGACAAAACAGGAAGAAAAAGAAGAACAAGTGATAAGCTTAGGGCCGTAAAATTTGAGCCACAAACTGTTCTTATTATAATTTCATTGGTGCATTAAAGTGCGTTTATACAAGTAATGCAATAAGCAGGAGGCTAGTTACTATGCCTTAACCAAGGGAGAGCTGCACGTGGGTCCTAAAAATAGGTAGAGTGATCGTTAACGAAACCACCTACAGAATTTCCCCATATGTGTGTGCTTCTTACCGCCTTGGTGTGTTTGTCCTTCCAGAGTACCGATGATCAAGCCATCAGATGGGGCCTGTGGGGTTGAAACCTGAAAAGGAAACGAATAAAAGTGAAAGTATGTGTGTATCCGGTGTCGGTTGAGCCGTACTGTGGATCACAAGCTAGCTATGCCTCCGTCAATGCCCATGGAATTCTGAGTGCGTAGTTATGTACGCGCGGTATGAATGCCACCACTTGATCGGGACTGAGACGGAGGCCTGATTGCTAGTCAAGCTCCTGACGAGCCGAGTTGTCCTGCTGCAGGGTAGTTCAGACCCTCTTGATGGTGTCCGTGGACTCGGCAGCCGAATAAAGGTTCTTCTTGAGAAGGCCGCTCTGTACTTCTGCTGCTAAGGCAGCTGTGTGCTCTTCTGTACAGAGTGAGCGTTCCGTATTTCCATTGACTATTATGACGCCACGTGGACCGAGCATCTTGATCTTGAGATAAGCATATTGTGGCACTGCATTAAATCGGGCAAATCCGGTCCATCCGAGCAGTGCATGATAGCCGTTGCGAAAGGGGACTATGTCAAAGATTAACTCCTTGCTTCGGAAATTGTCCGGAGATCCGAAGACGACCTCTAGCGTGATTGAGCCCGTACAGCGGGCCTCTACACCTGGTATGACTCCTTTGAAGGTAGTCTTTGTGGGTTTGATCCATGATGGATTAATGCCCATTTTGCGCATTGTATCCTGATAGAGCAAGTTGAGGCTGCTGCCACCATCCATCAGGACTCGCGTCAGGTGGAACCCATCAATTATTGGGTCCAGGACCAGTGCGGCTGAACCGCCGTGACGGATACTGGTCGGATGATCCCCGCGGTCGAAAGTGATTGGACATGACGACCATGGGTTAAATTTTGGGGCGACTGGTTCTATCGCCTAGATGTCCCTGGGTGCGCGCTTGTGCTCCCTCTTGGGGATGTGGGTAGCATATATCATGTTCACCATTTTGACCTGAGGAGGAAACTTCTTCTATCCCCCTGTGTTTGGCGGTCGGGGCTCCTCTCGTCATCCTCGCTTTGTGATCCCTTATCCTTGTTTTTGGCATTTGACTTGCCGGCCTGTTTAAAAACCCAACAATGTCTATTGGTGTGATTGGGTGGTTTGTCTAGGGTGCCATGAATCTGGCACGGACGATCAAGTATGCGGTCCAAGCTAGATGGGCCCGAATTGTTCTTTTGAAATGGCTTCTTCCGTTGACCAGACTTAGAGCCACTGAATTCGGCGTTGACCGTCGTATCCTCGGTGTTGTCATTGTTGTTTTGTCGCTTGTATCTGTTGCGTCGAGACTTGTCTTTGTTATTTTTAACTTCAGGGGTGCCGGCGTCACTTGCGCTGTTTTTGCTACGGGCCAACCAACTATCCTCACCCACGCAAAAGCGGGTCATGAGTACCGTAAGGGCTGCCATAGATTTTGGCTTTTCTTGGCCGAGGTGGCGGTCGAGCCATTCATCGCGGATGCTATGTTTAAAGGCCATTAGGGCTTCGGCATCCGGATAGTCAACGATCTGGTTCTTTTTGGTTAGGAACCTAGTCCAGAATTTCCTAGCTGACTCTCCATGTTGTTGAACTATGTGGGTTAAGTCATCGGTGTCTGGTGGCCGGACATATGTACCTTGGAAGTTATCGAGGAAGGCTTCTTCCAAGTCTTCCCAGCTACCGATAGAGTTTTCAGGCAGGTTGTTTAACCAGTGCCGAGCTGGTCCTTTAAGCTTTAGAGGGAGGTATTTGATGGCGTGGAGGTCATCTCCACGGGCCATATGTATATGGAGAATGAAGTCTTCAGTCCATAGCGCAGGGTCTGTGGTTCCGTCGTATGATTCTATGTTCACGGGTTTGAACCCTTCTGGGAATTCATGTTCCATGACTTCGTCGGTGAAGCAATGAGGGTGTGCGGCGCCTCTATATCGGGCTGTATCGCGACATAGCTCTGATGGAGTCCGTCTACGGCATTCGGCCCACGCATGACTAGGTTTTTCACGTCTGAATAGATGGACGTCGTCGCATGTCAGGGCACGTCCTCGCGATCCATAGATCGATCTGGTATGTCCCGCTTTATTGTTCAGGTCCTGCCGAAGGTCATATGTATGGTCGTGGGCTAATTTACCTCTTCCTTTGCGATGAGGCGAGGCGGGAAGTGTTCAGCTTGATTTGTCGTTTTGTCCCGACCACATGGTGGTCGGTCAGCCGCATTGTGCGATGGTGGTATGTATTCCGGCGCCTCATCGTCGAACTGAGGTAGCAATTTGCACTTCGGGTAGCTTTTGGTTGGGCGCTTGAGGCCATATTCTTCGGCTACTAGGACATCGGTCCATTTATCGTTGAGCAGATCTTGGTCAGCTTGAAGTTGTTGTTGCTTCTTTTTCAAGCTCCTTATAGTGGCTATCAGCTGGCGCTTGAAGCGCTCCTGCTCAAGAGGTTCCTCAGGCACGATGAAATCCTCGGTGCCGAGGCTCGCCTCGTCCTCGGAGAGCGGAAGATAATTGCCGTCCTCTGAGTCTTCGTGTGTGGCCTGTTTTCCAGGGCTAACCTGCCCATCTTCCCATTCATCTTGCTCAGTAGCTGCGTCAACGGGGTCTTCGTTGTCTTCGGCAACTTCCAGAGTATTATCTTCTCCTATGCCGGTGTTGCTGTCTCTACTGCGGCGTGACTTAGAGCAGCACCGCTGACGCCAGCGCTTTGATTGTATTTCGGAAGGTTTATCCTCTACTGGGTCTTCCTTGTCATCACCGCTGTTCTCCTTTGGTGCATCCACCATGTATACATCATACGAGGAAGTGGCCATCCAGCGTCCGATGAACGGCGGGTTCTGGGCCTCTTCTTCTCCGGCACCGTCGTCCATACCATCGATGTCGTCGGAGCCGTAATCAAGCGTGTCGGTTAAATCCTCGATAGTGGCTATAAAGTGGGTGGCGGGCGGGGAGCAAAATTTTCCGCCATCAGCCCCTAGTTCGAACCGGACATAGTTCGACTGTGGATCCCCCGCCAAGGACAGGTTCTTTAATGAATTTAGCACATCGCCCAAGGGCGAGTGCTGGAAGATGTCTGCGGTGCTGAACTCGAAGATGGCGTCCGCGGGCTCACATGGTTCGGAGCTTATGGCCAGAGATGAGTCCGGATTTCCGGTGACACAAATATCATGTGAGGTTAAGTCCATGTGTGGCTCCAACACCGGGGAATCTGTGGCCTCCGTGGTGGGGTTGAGCCTCCGGTCCTTGGATGGCGCAGTATGCTCCGGATCTAAGACCAGAGCGGTTACACGAGCTATCTCCTGGATGTGGTCTGATGATAGATTTAGGTCATGTCCATCGGGGTGACCAGGAGAGGTTGCCGTGGTCTCAAATCCGGCGAAGATTAAGTCTCCACAGATGTCCCCAAATCTGACCCGGTGGCCAGGGGCGTAGCTATCGATCTGCTCCAGATGGCCAAGCAAGTTGGTCCGCAGTGCGAAGCCGCCGAACACGAAGATCTGTCCAAGGAGGAAGGTCTCACCTTGGACAGCATCGTTGTTGACGAGTGAAGGGGCCATCAAACCTTTTGGGGACGGTACAGTGGAACTCTCAATGAAAGCACCAATGTTAGTGTCAAAACCGGCGGATCTCGGGTAGGGGGTCCCGAACTGTGCGTCTAACGTCGATGGTAACAGGAGACAGGGGACACGATGTTTACCCAGGTTGGGGCCCTCTCTATGGAGGTAATACCCTATGTCCTGCTTGATTGATATTGATGAATATGAGTATTACAAGAGTTGATCTACCTCGAGATAGTAATGGCTAAAGCCTAGAGGTCTAGCTTGTATGGCTATGGTAATGAGTATCCTCCCTCTCGACTAAGTCCTTCGATTTATATAGACACCGGGAGGACCTAGGGTTACACAAGGTTGGTTACAAAGAAAGGAATCTACATATTTGGTCGCCAAGCTTGCCTTCCACGCCAAGGAGAGTCCCATCCGGACACGGGTGCAGTCTTCGGTCTTCGTGTTCTTCACAACCCATCAGTCCGGCCCATGGCTAACAGGCCGGACGCCCGAGGACCCCTTAGTCCAGGACTCCCTCACCCACCCCCTGGGGCACGCCCTCTTGCCTTGTGGCTTCCTCGCTGCTTCCTCGACGTCCACTCCAAGTCTTCTAGATTGCGTTTGTTCTAAAAACGATCCTCGCGAAGGTTTAATTCCGTTTGAATTCCGTTTGATATTCCTTTTCTGCGGAACACTGAAATAGGCAAAAAAACAGCAATATGCATTGGGCTTTCGTTAATAGGTTAGTCCCATAAATAATATAAAAATGTATATTAAAGCCATTAAACATCCAAAACAGATAATATAATAGCATGGAACAATCAAAAATTATTGATACATTGGAGACGTATCAAGCATCCCTAAGTATAATTCTTGCTCGTCCTCAAGTAGGTAAATGATAAAAACAAAAAAATTGATGTGGAATGCACCCTAACATAATTTTCAATGTAATTCTCTTTATTGTGGCATGAATGTTCAGATACAAAAGATTCAAGATAAAAGTTTAATATTGACATAAAAATAGTAATACTTCAAGCATGCTCACCAAGAAATTATGTCTTATCAAAATAACATAGCCAAAGAAAGCTTATCCCTACAAAATCATATAGTTTGGCCATGCTTCATTTTCTTCACACAAGATGCTCCCATCATGCATAACCCCGATGACAAGCCGAGCAATTGGTTCATACTTTTTAACGCCCTTCAGCCTTTTCAACCCTTCTGCAATACATGAGCGCAAGCCATGGATATAGAACTATAGGTGGAATAGCATATGATGATGGGGGTTATGTGAGAAGACAAAAAAGGAGAAAGTATCATATTGACGCGGATAATCAATGGGCTATGGAGATGCCCATCAATTGATGTCAATGCGAGGAGTAGGGATTGCCATGCAACGGATGCACTAGATCTATAAGTGTATGAAAGCTCATCTAAAGAAACTAAGTGGGTGTGCATCCAACTTGCTTTCTCACGAAGACCTAGGGCATTTTGAGCAAGCCCATCATTGGAATATACAAGCCAAGTTCTATAATGAAAAATTCCCACTAGTATATGAAAGTGACAAAATAAGAAACTCTCTATCATGAAGATCATGGTGCTATTTTTAAGCACAAGTGTGGAAAAGGGATAGTAACATTGCCCCTTCTCTCTTTTTCTCTCATTTTTTGTTTGGCCTTCTTTGGCCTCTTTTTTTATTTGGGCATCTTTGGCCTATTTTTTCTTTATTTCATAGTCTCCATCCTTCTTTCCTCACATGGGACAATGCTCTAATAATGATGATCATCACACTTTTATTTACTCATAACTCAATGTTACAACTCGATACTAGAACAAAAATATGACTCTATGTGAATGCCTCCGGCGGTGTACTGGGATATGCAATGAATCAAGAGCGACATGTATGAAAGAATTATGAAAGTGGCTTTGCCACAAATACGATGTCAACTACATGATCATGCAAAGCAATATGAAAATGATGGAGTGTGTCATAATAAACGGAACGGTGGAAAGTTGCATGGCAATATATCTCGGAATGGCTATGGAAATGCCATAATAGGTAGGTATGTTGGCTGTTTTGAGGAAGATATAAGGAGGCTTATGTGTGATAGAGCGTATCATATCACAGGGTTTAGATGCATCGGTGAAGTTTGCACCAACCCTCAAGGTGAGAAAGGGCAATGCGCGGCACCGTAGAGGCTAGCAAATTGCGGAAAGGTAAGAGTGTGTATGATCCATGGACTAACAATAGTCATAAAGAACTCATATACTTATTGCAAAAGTTTATTAGCCCTCGAAGCCAAGTACTACTACGCATGCCCCTTGAGGGATAGATTGGTAGGAAAAGACCATCGCTCATCCCCGACCGCCACTCATAAGGAAAGCACTCAAAGAACACCCCATGCTTCAAATTTGTCACACAACGTTTACCATACATGCATGCTACGGGACGTGCAAACTTTAACACAAGTATTTCTCAATTCCAAAATTACCCAACTAGCATGACTCTAACATTACCACCTTTATATCTCAAAACATCTATCAAGTATCATAGTATTCAATGCACTCTATATGAAAGTTTTTATCATACCCATATTGAATGCCTATCATATTTGGACTAATTTTATAACCAAAGCAAATTACCATGCTGTTCTAAAAGACTCTCAAAATAATATAAGTGAAGCATGAGAGATCAATAATTTCTACAAAATAAAACCACCACCGTGCTCTAATAAATATAAGTGAAGCACTAGAGCAAAATTATCTAGCTCAAAAGATATAAGTCAAGCACATAGAGTATTCTAATAAATTCCGATTCATGCGTGTCTCTCCCAAAAGGTGTATACAGCAAGGATGATTGTGGTAAACTAAAAATCAAAGACTCAAATCATACAAGACTCTCCAAGCAAAACACATATCATGTGGTGAATAAAAATATAGCCTCAAGTAAAGTTACCGATAGACGAAGACAAAAGAGGGGATGCCTTCTGGGTAATCCCCAAGCTTAGGCTTTTGGTTGTCCTTGGATTTCTCCTTGGGGTGCCTTGCGCATACCCAAGCTTAGGCTCTTTCCACTCCTTATTCCAAAATCCATCAAATCTTTACCCAAAAACTTGAAAAACTTCACAACACAAAACTCAACAGAAAATCTCATGAGCTCCGTTAGTATAAGAAAACAAATCACCACCTTAAGGTACTATAACGAACTCATTATTTATTTATATTGGTGTTAAACCTACTGCATTCCAACTTCTCTATGGTTCATACCCCCCGATTCTAGCCATAGGTTCATCAAAATAAACAAACAACACATGAAAAGCAAAATCTATCAAAAACAGAACAGTCTGTAGCAATCTGTAGGTTTCGAATACTTATGTAACTCCAAAAATCCTGAGAAATTAGGACGTCCTAAATAATTTGTATATTGATCTACTGCAGTTGGAATTGGTATTTTATCGCTCTCTGGTAAAAAAATGTAAATTATTCTTGTCAGCATATACTTTCTGTTTTTTCAGCAAGATCAAATAACAATCACCCAAGAAGATCCTAAAGGCTTTACTTGGCACAAACACTAATTAAAACATAAAAAACACAATCATAACAGAGGATATATGAATTATTTATTACTAAAAAGAAACAAAAAGCAAGGAATAAAAATAAAATTGGGTTGCCTCCCAACAAGCGCTATCGTTTAACGCCCCTAGCTAGGCATAAAAACAAGAATAGATCTAGGTATTGTCATCTTTGGTATGCAATTCTTCAATTGAACATTTATAACCTTTAGGAGTTTCCTTATTTTTATTAATGATCAAACTCCTAGGCAAAAATCAAGAAATTCATTTGTAGCGAAAGGTTCCATAATGATAGCGAAAAAGTTGGGGTGAACACTTATTGATTTGAGATCCGCATTTTCCTTACTAGAAGATTCACCCTTATTTTTAGGAACATGCATAAATTTGGCAACTTTGGTAGTAGGAGGATTTGAAGTGTTTCTTACGGTAGAAAAGGCAGACCCTAAATTGGTAATAATATCCTCAAGTTTATCAATTCTAGTGAAATCTTGATCTATCTTTTCATTAACTATGGGTTCTTTTTCTCGAAATATTTTCAGAGTAACTCCTACCTTAGATCCATATTGGGTAATTTGGTTGTGGATATTTTTATCCAAATTCTCAATCAACTCTACAATGGCAACTTTACTTTCGATAATTTCAAGCCTTTGCATCACATGCTCCAAAGTTAAAATAGTTCCCTTGACCAAAAGAGGTGGTGGGCCAAACAAATCTAACATAGCATTATAAGAATCAAAAGTATGGCTACCCAAGAAATTCCCTCCGGTAATGGTATCAAGAATATATCTGTTCCAAGGAGTGATGCCTACATAAAAATTGCAAAGAAGAACGGAAGTAGATTGCTTCCTAGTAGATCTATTATGAGCATTGCAAATTCTATGCCAAGCATCTTTTAGATTTTCTCCCTCCCTTTGTTTAAATTAAGAACTTCATGATCAGGAGTACTAACAATGATAGAAGGACTAGCCATAATGGCAAAACAAACGATCTAACACACGGACACAGAAGAAGCAAGCGGAAGGAAGCGAACGAAAAAAGGGCGAATAAAACAACAAAGGTGAAGTGGGGGAGAGGAAAACGAGAGGAAAATGGCAAATAATATAATGCGAGGGTTAAGAGTTTGTGATGGGTACTAGGTATGTCTTGACTTGTGCGTAGATCTCACCGGCAACGGCGCCAGAAATCCTTCTTGCTACCTCTTGAGCATGCGTTGGTTTTCCCTTGAAGAGGAAAGGGTGATGCAGCAAGTAGCGTAAGTATTTCCCTCAGTTTTTGAGAACCAAGGTATCAATCCAGTAGGAGACTACATGCAAATCACCTAGTACCTGCACAAACAAATAAGAACCTTGCAACCAATGCGATAAAGGGGTTGTCAATCCCTTCACGGCCACTTGCAAAAGTGAGATCTGATAAAGATAATAAGATAAATATTTTTGGTATTTTTGTGGTATAGATTGGAAAATAAAGATTGCAAAATAAATACTAAACTAGAATTGTAGATTGGAAACTTATATGATGTAAAGTAGACCCGGGGGCCATAGGTTTCACTAGTGGATTCTCTCAAGATAGCATGTATTATGGTGGGTGAACAAATTACTGCCGAGCAATTGGTAGAAAAGCACATAGTTATGATGATATCTAAGGCAATGATCATGAATATAGGCATCACGTCCGTGACAAGTAGACCGAAATGATTCTGCATCTACTACTATTACTCCACACATCGACCGCTATCCAGCATGCATCTAGAGTATTAAGTTCAGAAGAACGAAGTAACACATTAGGCAAGATGACATGATGTAGAGGGACAAACTCAAGAAATATGATATAAACCCCATCTTTTTATCCTCGATGTCAACAATACAATATGTGTTGTTTCCCTTTTTGTCACTGGGATCGGGCACCGCAAGATTGAACCCAAAGCTAAGCACCTTGCCATTGCAAGAAAGATCAATCTAGTAGGCCAAACTAAACTGATAATTCGAAGAGACTTGCAAAGATATCAAATCATGCATATAAGAATTCAGAGAAGAATCAAATAATATTCATAGATAATCAAGTTCATAAACCCACAATTCATCAGATCTCGGCAAACACATCGCAAAAGAGTTACATCGAATAGATCTCCAAGAAGATCGAGGAGAACTTTGTATTGAGATCCAAAGAGAGAGAAGAAGCCATCTATCTAATAAATGTGGACCCGAAGGTCTGTGGTAAACTACTCACACATCACCAGAGAGGCTATGGTGTTGATGCAGAAGCCCTCCGTGATCGAATCCCCCTCTGGCAGATCGCCGAAAAAGGCCCCAAGATGGGATCTCACTGGTACAAAAGGTTGCGGCGGTGGAAAAGGTGTTTTGTGGCTCTCCCCGAAGGTTTCAGGGTATAAGAGTATATATAGGCGAAAGAAGTAGGTCGGTGGAGCTGCGAGGGGCCCACGATGGTGGGGGGCGTGCCCACCCCCCTTGGGCACGCCCTCCTGCCTCGTGGCTTCCTCGCTGCTTCCTTGACGTCCACTCCAAGTCTTCAGGATTGAGTTTGTTCCAAAAATGATGCTCGCGAAGGTTTCATTCCGTTTGATATTCCTTTTCTACGAAATATTGAAATAGGCAAAAAAACAGGAATTTGCACTGGGCTTTCGGTTAATAGGTTAGTCCCAAAAATAATACAAAAAGGTATATTAAAGTCCATTAAACATCCAAAACAGATAATATAATAGCATGGAACAATAAAAAATTATAGATACGTTGGAGACGTATCACATAAAAGGATACTTGAATAAGAATTTTTCAATAAAAGACCTCGGTGAAGCTGCTTATATATTAGGCATCAAGATCTATAGAGATAGATCAAGACGCTTAATAGGACTTTCACAAAGCGCATACCTTGATAAAGTTTTGAAGAAGTTAAAAATGGATCAGTCAAAGAAAGGGTTCTTGCTTGTGTTACATGGTGTGGAGTTGAGTAAGACCCAAAACCCGACCACGGCAAAAGATAGAGAGAGAGAATGAAACTCATTCCCTATGCCTCGGCCATAGGTTCTATAAAGTATGCCATGTTGTGTACCACACCTATTATATACCTTGCCATGAGTTTGGCAATGGGGTACAATAGTGATCTAGGAGTAGATCACTGGACAGCGATCAAAATTATCCTTATGTACCTAAAGAGGACTAAGGAAATTTTCCTCGGATATGGAGGTGATAAAGAGTTCGTCATAAAGAGTTATGACGCTGCAAGCTTTGACACTAATCAAGATGACTCTAAGTCTCAATCTAGATACGTATTGAACGTGGGAGCAATTAGCTAGAGTAGCTCCATGCAGAGCATTGTAGACATAGAAATTTGCAAAATACATACGGATCTGAATGTGGCAGACCCGTTGACTAAACTTCTCTCACAAGCAAAACATGATAACACCTTAGTAGTCTTTGGGTATTAATCACATAGCGATGTGAAATAGATTATTGACTCTAGTAAACCCTTTGGGTGTTGGTCACATGGCGATGTGAATTATGGGTGTTAAACACATAAAGATGTGAACTATTGGTGTTAAAACGCATGGCGATGTGATCTAGATTACTGACTCTAGTGCAAGGGCAATAATAAATTGTTATTTTATATTTCCTTATATAATGATAAATGTTTATTATTCATTATAGAATTGTATTACCCGGAAACTTGATACATGTGTGGATATATAGACAAAACATCGTGTCCCTAGTAAGCCTCTACTAGACTAGTTCGTTAATCAAAGATGGTTAAGTTTCCTAACCATAAACATGTGTTGTCATTTGATGAACGGGATCACATCATTAGGAGAATGATGTGATGGACAAGACCCATCCGTTATCTTAGCATGTTAATCGTTCACTTTTATTGCTATAGCCTTCTTCATGTCATATGCATATTCCTTTGACTATGAGATTATGCAACTCCCGGATACCACAGGAATGCCTTGTGTGCTATCAAATGTCACAATGTAACTAGCTGATTATAAAGATGCTCTACAGGTATCTCCGAAGGTGTTTGTTGAGTTGTCATAGATCTAGATTAGGATTTGTTACTCCGAGTATCGGAGAGATATCTCTGGGCCCTCTCGATAATACACATCATAAGAAGCCTTGCAAGCAATGTGACTAATGAGTTAGTTGCGGGATGATGTATTATGGAACGAGTAAAGAGACTTGCCAGTAACGAGATTGAACTAGGTATGAAGATACTGACAATCGAATCTCAGGCAAGTAACATACCGATGACAAAGGGAATAACGTATGTTGTCATTACGGTACGACCGATAAAAATCTTTGTAGAATATGTGGGAACCAATATGAGCATCCAGGTTCCACTGTTGGTTATTGACCAGAGAGGTGTCTCGGTCATGTCTACATAGTTCTCGAACCCATAGGGTCCACACACTTAACATTCGATGACGATTTTGTATTATATGAGTTATGTGATTTGGTGACTGAATGTTGTTCGGAGTCCCAGATGAGATCACGGACATGACGAGGAGTCTAGAAATGGTCGAGAGGTAAATATTCATATATTGGACGATGATATTTGGACAGCGGAAGTGTTTCGGGGGTACCGGGTACATATCGGGTCACCAGAAGGGGTTCCGGGCATCCCCCGGCAACTACATGGGCCTAAGGGGCCAAGAAGGGGATAGACCAGCCCCTAGGGGGATGGTGCGCCCCATGTAGTCCTAAATAAGGGGGTAGGAAAGAGGGTAAGAGAGAATGGAAGGGGAGCAATTCGGCCTCCCCCTTCCTTCTCTCCTCCCTCCTCCTTCCTTCCCCCTCCGGATGAATATGGAAGGGGGGAGGCTAAATTGGGAGGCACCCAAGTGTTAGGTAATGCAGTAATTTCAAAAATTTCCTACGCAAACACATGATCATAGTGTTGCATAGCAACGAGAGGGGAAGAGTGTTGTCCACGTACCCTCGTAGACCATAAGCGAAAGTGTTATGACAATGTGGTTGATGTAGTCGTACGTCTTCATGGTCGACCGATCCTAGTACCGAAAGTATGGCACCTCCACGATCTGCACACGTTCGGCTCGGTGACGTCCCAAGAACTCTCAATCCAGCTAAGTGTCAAGGGAGAGCTTTGTCAGCACGACGGCGTGATGACGGTGATGATGATACTACCGTCGTAGGGCTTCCCCTAAGCACTACGATGATATGACTGAGGTGGATTATGGTGGAGGGGGGCACCGCACACGGCTAAGAGATCAATGATCAACTTGTGTCTCTCTGGGGTGCCCCTGGCCACGTATATAAAGGATGGAGGAAGGAGGAGGCCGTCCCTCATAGGGTGCGCCCAAAGTGTGGAGTCCTACTAGGACTCCCTAGTCCTAGTAGGATTCCACCTCCCACATGGAATAGGAAAATAGGGAAGGGAGAAGGAGAAGGAAGGAAGGGGGCGCCCCCTTTCCCTAGTCCAATTCGGACCAGTCCATGGGGAAGGGGCGAGGCCACCCTTGAGGCCTTTCTCTCCTTTCCCATATGGTCCATTAAGGCCCAATACGAATTCCCGTAACTCTCCGGTACTCCGAAAAATACCCGAATCACTCGGAACCTTTTTGATGTCCGAATATAGCCTTCCAATATCTCGATCTATATGTCCCGACCATTTCGAGACTCCTCGTCATGTCCCCGATCTCATCCGGGACTCTGAACAAACTTCGGTCATCAAATCACATAACTCATAATACAAATCGTCACAGAACGTTAAGCGTGCGGACCCTATGGGTTCGAGAACTATGTAGACATGACCGAGACTCATCTTCGGTTAATAACCAATAGCGGAACCTGGATGCTCATATTGGTTCCTACATTTTCTATGAAGATCTTTATCGGTCAAACCGCATAACAACATATGTTGTTCCCTTTGTCATCGGTATGTTACTTGCCCGAGATTCGATCGTCGGTATGTCAATATCTAGTTCAATCTCGTTACCGGCAAGTCTCTTTACTCGTTCTGTAATGCATCATCCCATAACTAACTCATTAGTCACATTGCTTGCAAGGCTTATAGTGATGTGCATTACCGAGAGGGCCCATAGATACCACTCCGACAATCAAAGTGACAAATCCTAATCTCGATCTATGCCAACTCAACAAACACCATTAGAGACACCTGTAGAGCACCTTTATAATCACCCAGTTATGTTGTGACATTTGGTAGCACACAAAGTGTTCCTCCGGTATTCGGGACTTGCATGATCTCATAGTCATAGGAACATGTATAAGTTATGGAGAAAGCAATAGCAACAAACTAAACGATCATCGTGCTAAGCTAACGGATGGTTTAAGTCAATCACGTCATTCTCTAATGATGTGATCCCATTTAATCAAATGACAACTCATGTCTATGGTTAGGAAACATAACCATCATTGATTGAACGAGCTAGTCAAGTAGAGGCATACTAGTGACATTCTGTTTGTCTATGTATTCACACATGTACTAAGTTTTTGGTTAATACAATTCTAGCTTGAATAATAAACATTTATCATGATATAAGGAAATATAAATAAAAACTTTATTATTGCCTCGAGGGCATATTTCCTTCAGTCTCCCACTTGCACTAGAGTCAATAATCTAGTTCACATCGTCATGTGATTTAACATCAATAGTTCACATCTTTATGTGATTAGTTCACATCTCCATGTGACTAACACCCAAAGGGTTTACTAGAGTCAATAATCTAGTTCACATTGCTATGTGATTAACACCCAAAGAGTGATCATGTTTTGTTTGTGAGAGAAATTTAGTCAACGAGTCTGCCACATTCAGAGCCGTATGTATTTTGCAAATTTTCTATGTCTACAATGCTTTGCACGGAGCTACTCTAACTAATTTCTCCCACTTTCAATATGTATCTAGATCGAGACTTAGAGTCATCCAGATCGGTGCCAAAGCTTGCATCGACGTAACTCTTTACGACGAACTCTTTGTCACCTCCATAACGGAGAAACATTTCCTTATTCCACTAAGGATATTTTTGACCGTTGTCCAGTGATCCACTCCTGGATCACTATTGTACCCTCTTGCCAAACTTATGGTGAGGTACACAATAGGTCTGGTACACAACATACCATACTTTATAGAACCTATGACTGAGGCATAGGGAATGACTTTTCATTCTCTTTCTATTTTCTGCCGTGGTCGGGTTTTGAGTCTTTACTCAACTTCACACCTTGCAACACAGGCAAGAACTCCTTCTTTGACTGTTCCATTTTGAACTACTTCAAAATCTTGTCAAGGCATGTACTCATTGAAAATATATCAAGCGTCTTGATCTATCTCTATAGATCTTGATGCTCAATATGTAAGTAGCTTCACCGAGGTCTTTCTTTGAAAAACTCCTTTTAAACACTCCTTTATGCTTTCCAGAAAATTCTACATTATTTCCGATCAGCAATATGCCATTCACATATACTTATCAGAAATGATGTAGTGCTCCCACTCACTTTCTTGTAAATACAGGCTTCACCGCAAGTCTGTATAAAACCATACGCTTTGATCACTTTATCAAAGCATATATTCCAACTCCGAGATGCTTGCACCAGTGCATAGATGGATCGCTGGAGCTTGTGCTCTTTATTAGCACCTTTAGGATCGACAAAAACTTCTGGTTGCATCATATACAACTCTTCTTTAAGAAATCCATTAAGGAATGCCGTTTTGACATCCATTTGCCAGATTTCATAAAATGCGACAACTGCTAACATGATTTGGACAGACTTTTAAGCATCAATACGAGTGAGAAAATCTCATCGTAGTCACACCTTGAACTTGTCGAAAACATTTTGCGACAATTCGAGCTTTGTAGATAGTAACACTACTATCAGCGTCCATCTTCCTCTTGAAGATCCATTTATTCTCAATGACTCACCGATCATCGGGCAAGTCAATCAAAGTCCATACTTGTTCTCATACATGGATCCCATCTCAGATTTCATGGCCTCAAATTACATGGATCCCATCTCAGATTACATGGATCCCATCTCAGGATTACCATACCACTCTGGTGCGGACCGTACTCTGGTTGACCTACGAGGTTCGGTAGTAACTTGATCTGAAGTTTCATGATCATCATCATTAGCTTCCTCACTAATTGGTGTAGGAATCACTGGAACTGATTTCTGATTACATGGATCCCATCTCAGATTACATGGATCCCATCTCAGGATTACCATACCACTCTGGTGCGGACCGTACTCTGGTTGACCTACGAGGTTCGGTAGTAACTTGATCTGAAGTTTCATGATCATCATCATTAGCTTCCTCACTAATTGGTGTAGGAATCACTGGAACTGATTTCTGTGATGAACTACTTTCCGATTCGGGAGAAGGTACAATTACCTCATCAAGTTCTACTTTCCTTCCACTCACTTCTTTGGAGAGAAACTCCTTCTCTAGAAAGGATCCATTCTTAGCAACAAAATATCTTGCCTTCGGATCTGTGATAGAAGGTGTACCCAACAGTTTCTTTTGGGTATCCTATGAAGACGCACTACTCCGATTTGGGTTCGAGCTTATCTGTTTGAAACTTTTTCACATAAGCATCGCAACCCCAAACTTTAAGAAATGACAGCTCTGGTTTCTTGCCAAACCATAGTTCATACGGTGTCATCTCAACGGATTTAGATGGTGCCCTATTTAACGTGAATGCAGCTGTCTCTAATGCATAACCCCAAAACGATAGTGGTAAATCGGTAAGAGACATCATAGAGCGCACCATATCCAATAAAGTATGATTACAACGTTCAGACACACCATTATGCTGTGGTGTTCCAGGTGGCGTGAGTTGCGAAACTATTCCACATTGTTTCAAATGAAGACCAAGCTCGTAACTCAAATATTCGCCTCCGCGATTAGATCGTAGAGACTTTATTTTCTTGTTATGATGATTTTCCACTTCACTCTGAAATTCTTTGAACTTTTCAAATGTATCATACTTATGTTTCATTAAGTAGATATACTCATATCTGCTCAAATCATCTATGAAGGTCAGAAAATAACGATACCCGCCGCGAGCCTCAACACTTATCGGATCCCATACATAAGTATGTATTATTTCCAATAAGTCAGTTGGTCGCTCCATTGTTCCAGAGAACGGAGTCTTAGTCATCTTGCCCATGAGGCGTGGTTCGCAAGCATCAAGTGATTCCAAAAGTCCATCAGCATGGAGTTTCTTCATGCCCTTTACACCAATATGACCTAAACGGCAGTGCCACATATAAGCTGCACTATCATTATTAACTTTGCATCTTTTGGCTTCAATATTATGAATATGTGTATCACTACGATCGAGATTCAATAAACCATTTATATTGAGTGTATGACAATAGAAGGTTTTATTCATGTAAATAGAACAACAATTATTCATTGACTTAAATGAATAATCGTATTGCAATAAACATGATCCAATCATATTTATGCTCAACGCAAACACCAAATAACATTTATTTTAGGTTCAACACTAACCCCGAAGGTAAAGGGAGTGTGCGATGGTGATCTTATCAACCTTGGAATCACTTCCAAATCACATCATCACCTCGCCCTTAACTAGTCTTTGTTTATTTTGCAACTCCCGTTTCGAGTTACTACTCTTAGCAACTGAACCAGTATCAAATATTGAGGGGTTTCTATAGACACTAGTAAAGTACACATCAATAACATGTATATCAAATATACATTTGTTCACTTTGCCATCCTTCTTATCCGCCAAGTATCTAGGGCAGTTCCACTTCCAGTGACCATTTCCTTTGTAGTAGAAGCACCCAGTTCCTGGCTTGGGTCTAGCTTTGGGCTTCTTCTTGGGAGCAGCAACTTGCTTGCTATTCTTCTTTGAAGTTCATCTTTCTTTCCCTTTTCCCTTTTCTTCAAGCTAGTGGTCTTGTTAACCATCAACACTTAATGCTATTTCTTGATTTCTACCTTCGTCGATTTCAGCATCGCGAAGAGCTTGGGAATTACTTTCGTCTTCCCTTGCATATTATAGTTCATCACTAAGTTCTAGTAACTTGGTGATAGTGACTAGAGAACTTTGTCAATTACTATCTTATCAGGAAGATTAACTCCCACTTGATTCAAGCAATTGTAGTACCCAGACAATCTGAGCACATGCTCACTGGTTGAGCTATTCTCCTCCATCCTGTAGGCAAAGTACTGTCAGAGGTCTCCTACCTCTCGGCACGGGCATGAGTATGAAATACCAATTTCAACTCTTAGAACATCTTATATGCTCTATGGCGTTCAAAAACATTTTGAAGTCCTGGTTCTAAGCCGTAAAGTATGGTGCACTAAACTATTAAGTAGTCATCATACCGAGCTTTGTCAAACGTTCATAACGTCTGCATTTGCTCCTGCAATAGTTATGTCACCTAGCGGTGCATCAAGGACATAATTCTTCTGTGCAGCAATGAGGATAATCCTCAGATCACGGATCCAATCCGCATCATTGCTACTACCATCTTTCAACATTGTTTTTCTCTAGGAACATATCAAAAATAAACGGGGAGCTACATCGCGAGCTATTGATCTACAACATAGTTATGCAAATACTACCAGGACTAAGTTCATGATAAATTAAAGTTCAATTAATCATATTACTTAAGAACTCCCACTTAGATAGACATCTCTCTAATCATCTAAGTGATCACGTGATCCATATCAACTAAACCATGTCTGATCATCACGTGAGATGGAGTAGTTTTCATTGATGAACATCACTATGTTGATCATATCTACTATATGATTCACGCTCGACCTTTCGGTCTCGGTGTTCCGAGGCCATATCTGCATATGCTAGGCTCGTCAAGTTTAACCCGAGTATTCTGCATGTGCAAAACTAGCTTGCACCCGTTGTATGTGAACGTAGAGCTTATCACACCCGATCATCACGTGGTGTCTCAGCACGAAGAACTGTCGCAATGGTGCATACTCAGGGAGACACTTATACCTTGAAATTTAGTGAGAGATCATCTTATAATGCTACCGCCGAACTAAGCAAAATAAGATGAACATCATATGCAATCAAAATATGTGACATGATATGGCCATCATCATATTATGCCTTTGATCTCCATATCCAAAGTACTGTCATGATCTCCATTGTCACCGGCATGACACCATGATCTCCATCATCTTGATCTCTATCAACGTGTCGTCACATGGTCGTCTCGCCAACTATTGCTATCGCATAGCGACAAAGTAAAGCAATTGTATGGCGCTTGCATCTTATGCAATAAAGAGACAACCATAAGGCTTCTGCCAGTTGCCGATAACTTTAACAAAACATGATCATCTCATACAACAATTTATATCTCATCACCTCTTGACCATATCACATCACAACATGCCCTGCAAAAACAAGTTAGACGTCCTCTACTTTGTTGTTGCAAGTTTTACGTGGCTGCTACGGGCTTGAGCAAGAACCGTTCTTACCTACACATGAAAAATCACAACGCGGTATAGTGATTGCTTTTTGATCTTCAGATAGAACCTTGTTCATTGAATCTAATTCAACTAAAGTTGGAACACTGACACCCACCAGCCACCTGTGTGTGAAGCACGTCGGTAGAACCAGTTTCGCGTAAGCGTACGCATAATGTCGGTCTGAGCCGCTTCATCCATCAATACCGCTGAATCAAGAATCAACTAGTGACGGCAAGCAATATGTATATACTCACGCCCACAACTCCTTTGTGTTCTACTAGTGCATATAACATCTACGCATAGACCTGGCTCGGATGCCACTGTTGGGTAACGCGGTTATTTCAAAAAATTCCTACGCACACGCAAGATCATAGTGATGCATACCAACGAGAGGGGAAGAGTGTTGTCCATGTACCCTCGTAGACCGTAAGTGGAAGCGTTATGACAATGCGGTTGATGTAGTCGTACGTCTTCACGATCGACCAATCCTAGTACTGAAAGTACGGCACCTCCGCGATCTGCACACGTTCGGCTCGGTGACGTCCCACGAACTCTCGATCCAGCTGAGTGTCGAGGGAGAGCTTCGTCAGCACGACTGCATGATGACGGTGATGATGATGCTACCATCACAAGGCTTCGCCTAAGCACTACGATGATATGATCGAGGTGGATTATGGTGGAGGGGGGCACCACACACGGCTAAGAGATCAATGATCAACTTGTGTCTCTCCGGGGTGCCCCCTGGCCACGTATATAAAGGATGGAGGGAGGAGGAGGCCATCCCTCATAGGGCGCGCCCAAAGTGTGGATTCCTACTAGGACTCCCTAGTCCTAGTAGGATGCCACCTCCCACATGGAATATGAAAAAAGGGAAGGGAGAAGGAGAAGGAAGGAAGGGGGCGCCCCCTTTCCCTAGCCCAATTCGGACCAGTCCATGGGGAAGGGGCGCGCGGCCACCCTTGAGGCCTTTCTCTCCTTTCCTGTATGGCCCATTAAGGCGTAATACGAATTCCTGTAAATCTCCGGTACTCGAAAAATACCCGAATCACTCGGAACCTTTCCGATGTCCGAATATAGCCTTCCAATATATTGATCTTTACGTCTCGACCATTTCGAGACTTCTCGTCATGTCCCCGATCTCATCCGGGACTCCGAACAAACTTCGATCATCAAATCACATAACTCATAATACAAATCGTCACAGAACGTTAAGCATGCGGACCCTACGGGTTCAAGAACTATGTAGACATGACCGAGACTCATCTCCGATCAATAACCAATAGCGGAACCTGGATGCTCATATTGGTTCCTACATTTTCTACGAAGATCTTTATCGGTCAAACTGCATAACAACATACGTTCTTCCCTTTGTCATCGGTATGTTACTTGCCCGAGATTCGATCGTCGGTATCTCAATACCTAGTTCAAGCTCATTACCGGCAAGTCTCTTTACTCGTTTCGTAATGCATCATCCCGTAACTAACTCATTAGTCACATTGCTTGCAAGGCTTATAGTGATGTGCATTACCGAGTGGGCCCAGAGATACCTCTCCGACAATCGGAGTGACAAATCTTAATCTCGATCTATGCCAACTCAACAAACACCATTAGAGACACCTGTAGAGCACCTTTATAATCACCTGGTTACGTTGTGATGTTTGGTAGCACACAAAGTGTTCCTCCGGTATTCGGGAGTTGCCTGATCTCATAGTCATAGGAACATGTATAAGTTATGGAGAAAGCAATAGCAACGAACTAAACGATCGTCGTGCTAAGCTGACAGATGGGTCAAGTCAATCACATCATTCTCTAATGATGTGATCCCGTTTAATCAAATGACAACTCATGTCTATGGTTAGGAAACTTAACCATCATTGATTCAACGAGCTAGTCAAGTAGAGGCATACTAGTGACATTCAGTTTGTCTATGTATTCACACATGTACTAAGTTTCCGGTTAATACAATTCTAGCATGAATAATAAACATTTATCATGATATAAGGAAATATAAATAACAACTTTATTATTGCCTCTAGGGCATATTTCCTTCACCAAGTAGGATTCCTCCTACTTGGGGCGCCCCCTGCGCCCCCCTCCACGGTTTATGCCTCCGGTCATATTCACGTAGTGCTTAGGCGAAACCCTGCGCGGACCACTTCACCATCATCGTCACCATGCCGTCGCGCTGATGGAACTCTCCCTCGACACTTTGTTGGATCAAGAGTTAGAGGGACGTCATCGAGCTGAACGTGTGCAGAACTCGGAGGTGTCGTACATTCGGTGCTTCATCGGTCGGAACGAGAATAAGTTCAACTACATCAACCGCGTTGTTAAACGCTTCCGCTTTCGGTCTACAAGGGTTCATGGACACACTCTCCCTCTCTCCTTGCTATGCATCTCCTAGATAGATCTTGCGTGAGCGTAGAATTGTTTTTAAATTGCATGCTACATTTTCCAACAGACAGTCAGTGCTCATCTGAAAATGTTGCTACTATTTTGATGTCGACATTCACTTATCAGCTACGAAATAAAATTGGTATGGTACCATTCCAAATGCCCTCACTGCTGAGGCTTTTGTTTGTTAGGACGCAGTTCTGCTTTGTTGAAGATTCAGCTTGGGGACATCATTGTGGAATCTCATTGTATAGACTTGGTAAATCCTGAAGATAAGGACAACGAACCGGGGTACAATTCGTCCTCCTATGCAAATTCAAGAGCTCAGTTTGGTGTTTTCTATTTTTGACATTTTGCCTTTTGAAAAATGAGAAGCCAATATGCAGCCCATCAACTGCTAAATTTACCTCTTGTACTAATACAGATTGAGTCTGGCTGTCCTAAGCTCCACATTTTCTAGCACCCTATATTTAGCAATGATGTAAACTTGCCATGTACTGACTCTGACTGTCCCAAGCTAGTGTGACCTTTTTGTTGTACAATTTTATCTGCTTTTGTTTTTTTCTATGAAGAACATTTCATTCAATTGGTATATCGAGATATATCGAGATGATACAACCGCATGGAAAGAATGCCCGGCCTCTGCATAGCGCGATGCACACACCCAACAAGTCTAGCAAGCCTGAAAATAAATACCTTTTTACATCAAAATTAAATCAGTCCCGCCTAGGGTGGGGAAAATCCTATCCGGAGATTACACCGCCATCCATGTTGGGAGAAAACCTCCCTGCCTGTATGCTCCAGCCATGTAGACGCCATCATAAAAAGGTCTCTGTCATTCGGCCTTTGCAGGATAGACCATGTACGGAGCCATCGCATACACGCATGAATAACCTGCACAGGAGATAAAACACATTTATTGTTAAAAATCACATCATTTCTGGTAAGCTGCATTGCCCAACATAAGGCAGCTGCCCCCACGAGTAGATGTGCATAAAATTGTTTACCGATACCCCGCAGCCAATTGCCGAACATGTTACGTGCACTATGTGAGGATATAGATTTGAAGCTACTTGAACTATGGCCCAGACTGCACGAGCAAACTTACACTCAAAAAATAAGTGTTTGATGGACTCGTCATGTTGGCAAAAGACACATGTCTTCTACCTTGCCAGTTGCGTCGTGCCAGGTTATCTCTAGTTAAGATGACCCCTCTGTTTAGAAACCAGAGGAATATCTTCACTCTTAAGGGAATTTTGAGCTTCCACAATTTCTTGTTATCAACCGAAACATTAGTGTGAACCGTTGCATCATACAAGGATTTGACTGAAAAGCTACGGTTCTGGTGCAAATTCGATCGGAACTTGTCTGGTTCACCTGACAGTTGAATGGCCTCAGACGGATGAGTAATTCATTCCATGCTACCAGGCGAGGCCGAAAAAGGTCCTTGCGAAAAGAAATATCAGGGTTTTCTTGTCTCAATTCTTGTTTGATCGTGATGAATTTGTGTCTGACGATCCTATACAAGCTAGGGTATTGCACCATAAGTGGAGTGGCCCCCTACCATGTGTCTTCCCAGAATCGAACCTGAGAACCATCCCTAACCGAGAAAGTACCAAATTGGAAAAAGAATTTCTTGGCCTTCATCACGCCACTCCAAAAATGTGAATCACCGGGTTTCCAACGAACTTGAGAAATGGCTTTAGACCCCACGTATTTGTTACGAATGATTTCCTGCCACACTCCATTCTCAGTGAGTAGTTTGTATACCCATTTACTCAGGATATCGATGTTTTTAATCTCAAGATCCTGAATTCCCAGGCCTCCTTGACTTTTGGGTCGGCATAATATACCCCACCTAGCCAGCCGATATTTCTTGGATTCATTATCACACTGCCAAAATAATCTAGATCTAAAATAATCGAGACGCTGTAGAACCCCTTTTGGTAAGTGAAAGAACGACAACATGTATAGAACCATGTTGCTGAGGACGGGATTGATTAGAATCAACCGTCCCCCATACGACAAGAGTTTGGCCTTCCAACTGGGTAGGCGTTTCTCAAGTCTTTCTTCCACGTGCTTCCACTCAGCGATAGTTAAACGCCGATAGTGAATCGGTATACCTAGATACCCAATCGGGAACTGCCCGAGCTGACAGCCGAAAATCTCAGCATACTCAGATGTGGACTCTGCAGCATCGCCGAAGCAGAAAAGCTTGCTCTTATGGAAGTTAATTTTGAGGCCAGAGAGCTCCTCAAATGCACATAAAAGTAATTTGAGGTTTCTTGCCTTATCTAGGTCATGATCCAGAAAAGTATAGTGTCATCCGTATATTGTAGAATAGACAGGCCTTCTTCTACCAAATGAGGAAACACGCCGCTAATTTGACCTGCCACATTAGCCCGCTCAACAAGGGTAGCTAACATATCAGCTACAATGTTGAACAAAATAGGGGGCAAGCCCCTTCCTAGTCTGAAAGTAATTGCCAACATCATTGTTGACTTTGATAGCCACACTACCTCCAGAAACAAAACTCACTACCCATCGACACCATTTTGGTGAAACCCTCTTCGTGCACAAAGTTTGTGACAGAAAGGGCCATTATACTTTGTCATATGCTTTTTCGAAATCTATTTTGAAGATGACTCCATTCAACTTTTTACGGTGAAGCTCATGTACAGTTTCATGCAGCGCAACAACTCCATCTACTATGTTGCGTCCTTGCATAAACGTTGTTTGAGTGGGTCTGACCACGTGGTCAGCTACCCCGCTCAACCTATTAGTTGCCACCTTTGTTAATATCTTAAAGCTGACATTTAGAAGGCAAATCGGTCTGTATTGTTGAATACGACTAGAGTCCTTAGTCTTGGGTAGAAGAATAATTTCCCCAAAGTTTAAACGGGTAATATCAAGGTTTTCGCCATGCAGTTGGTTAAACAACTGAAACAAATCCGCCTTAATCATATCCCAAAAACATTGATAAAACTTTGCCGGAAAACCGTCCGGTCCCGGAGCCTTGTTGTGTTCCATTTGAAACACCGCGGTCCGAATTTCCTTTTCAGAGAACGGAGAGGTTAAAAACTCATTTTCTGCCCCCGAAACTTGAGGTATGTCATGAGTAATAGACTCATCGAGCGCAAAGGGGCTTTCAGGTGAAGGTCCAAAAAGCTCTTTGTAGTACTTAGTAATGAAATTTCTGAGCGGTGCATCCCCCTTTATACAGCCTTCGTCTTGGTCAAGAGAGAAAATATGTTTCTTTCTATATCTGCCATTGGCCAACATTTGGAAGTACTTCGTGTTATCATCACCTTGAACAAGCGAGTCGGCCTTGCAACGTTGGGTACCATTTATCTGCTTTTGTATTATGATGGAAAGATTGTGATGTTCTCTAATGTTATTACAGTGCTAAAGAAGTTGTGTCCAGAGCAATTTGGTGCAGTCACAAAACAAGAACACCAAAATAGTGACTTGCAAAGTTGTTTTTTCCCACAGTTAATAGTATACGATTTATAAATGTTGAGCTTTCCAACTAACTGAAGAGTTTCAGCACAAGAGTTGTTTACCGTTAAATGTCCATCTGCTGTAAGGCACCAACAAGTTACCTGAAATCCGACAAGCAACAGGTCCTGTCAAAATTGCTGAAGCTTCTCCCATGTGGCCACAGTTCATAGACACGTCATCAGACAGCAATACACTAGCTAGCACATGTTAGCATGTTAGTCATTCAAACCTTAAGCGTTTCTTAAAATAGACTAACGAGATTAACTCATGTTTTCTTGTGCCTCGGCAGGTGAAGATGTGCATGGCTGAGGTTACAACAATCACTTTTTAAGTCTAGTGTTTAGATTGTGCGTAAACAAATTATTTAGTCCCGGCTAATTTGGCGTGGATCTGATTGACAAATCTTGTTACTCCTCTGAAGATGGTGCTGTTTTGGTCCCGATATTCACTTATCAGCTGTGGAATCAAATAGGCATGGTACCATGCCAAATGCCCTCACTGCCGAGGCTTTTGTTTGTTAGGACGCAGTTCTGCTTTGCTGAAGATTCAGATTGGGGACTTCATTGTGGAGTCTGACTGTATAGAGCTGGTAAATCCCGAAAATAAGGACGGCGAACCATGCTGCAATTCTTCCTCCTATGCAAATTCAGGAGCTTAGTATGGTGTTTTCTGTTTTCGACATTTTCCCTTTTGAAAAATGAGAAGCCAATATGCCACCCATCAACTGCTAAATTTACCTCTTGTACTCGTCCAGATTGTGTATGGCTGTCCCAAGCTCCATATTTTCTAGCACCCTATACTTAGCACTGCCGTAAACTTGCCATGTACTGACTCTGACTGTCCCAAGCTACTGTGACCTTTTTGCTGTACAATTTATCTGCTCTTGTACTGTGATTGAAAGATTGTGATGTTCCCCAATGTTATTACAGGGAATCCACGAAAGAAAGTGTGTCCAGAGCACTTTGGTATAGTCACAAAACAAGAGCACCAAAACAGTGACTTGTAAAGTTGTTGTTTTTTCCCACAGTTTATAGTACACGATTTATGAATGTTGAGCTTTCCAACTAACTGAAGAGTTTCAGCACAAGAGCTGTTTGCTGTTAAATGTCCATCTGCGGTAAGGTACCAACAACTTACCTGAAATCCGACAAGCAAAAGGTCCTGTCAAAATTGCTGAAGCTTCTCTCATGTGGCCAGTTCATAGACACATCAGCACTACACTAGCTAGCAGATGTTACTCGCGTTCCCTAAACTGTATATACTGCGTGATATTTGTGGCAGTTCAGATGTCGTCCCCGAATCCAAAACACAGCGGTGCTACATTTACACGCTCGCTGGCGGCAATGGCGTCTTCGCTGGCGCAGGCATTTCACAGGAGCGGAGGGTTGCTGGCGCTTTAACGGCGCCAAAATTAGGCTCTTAATAACTAAATTTATTGACACTTAAATGAACACACTGAATTGTAGCCTGCCTGGCTCTCTGTATGACTGACAACAAACATAACAAGAGGATCAAAGAGAACAAAATATCATGCTACGAAGACTAGTACGTACAATTATTATTAGCTTCGGTTCTCGCGGCATCTTCAGACTCCAGTGCTAAGCTCCAAGACTCGCAACATCGCGTCAACGATGGACTTCAGTTGCTCATACCGATCGATGCTTCCGACTCTGTGTGCCAACGTAGGCGCCTGCCTGCGACAAAGTTGCTTCGATTGAGTAGTCTTGTGCGTGTCTCGCTTTTGAACTTCAGAAATCTCTGCACATTTCTTCACTGAAGATGGCCGAAATAATCCTTAGTTTCCACGTAGAGAAGATGAATCGAAACCTTGCTGCTCCGCAGCCACAAGGTCCTTATCTGCTCGTGCGCCAATGGTTCCCGCCACAACCTGGTCAACAAACGCCTGTACGTGGCGGTCCGACGACCCGCCGGCCGCCACGGCCGTCCTCGCCGCCGCGCACCACGCCCTGGCCTTCTCGAGCATCGCGCCGGCGTCCGGCCCGGCCACGACGTCCTCCACGGCGTCGCGCACGGCGTCCCTCCGCAGCGGCGTGCCGATGCGCACCCCCATCTTGAACTCCTCCACGAGGTACTTGGCGTCCGTGCACTGGTCGCCCCACTGCGGGAACGCCACCACGGGAAGCCCCGCCGCGAGCGTCTCCAGCGTGGAGTTCCAGCCGCAGTGCGTGAGGAAGCACGCCGTGGACGGGTGCGCCAGCACCAGGTCCTGCGGGCTCCACGGCACCACCATGCCGCGCCCGGCGACGGAGTCCAGGTACCCCTCGGGAAGCATCGCGCTGCAGTCCGGCCGAACCACCCACAGGAAGGGGCGGCCGGTGGACGCGAGCCCGTGCGCCATCTCGGCCAGCTCCTCGGCGGACAGCACCACGACGCTGCCGAGCGACGCGTACACGACGGAGCGCGGCGCCTGCGCGTCCAGCCACCCCACGCAGTCGTCCGCCGACTTGATCATGTCGCCCCGCACGGCGCCCTCCTCCTCCAGCTCCACGAGCGGGCCCACGGGGATGAGCGGCGGCGGCGGCGGCGAGATGCCCGGGAGCGCGTCCACCACCTCGGGCTCCAGCTCGTAGAAGGAGTTGACGAACACCCACGACGCCTTGTGGATGGTGCGGAACTGCTTCAGTATCGCGTCGGTGAGGAGCTTGTAGGGGTTGGACGGCAGCAGGAACGACGGCACGTCGGCGACGGACAGCGGCGGGAGGCCCGGGAGGTTGACCCGGGCGTCGAGGTCGTCCTCGGGCGGGAACTCCACGAGCCCGTGCACGTGGTGGTAGTAGAGCGAGAACACGGCGCACGACTGCACCCACAGCACCGCCGTGGGGATGCCGGCATCGTGGGCGACGTCGATCGCCCACGGGAGGAACGGGTTCCCGACGATGCACGTCACCGGCCGGCCCGCCTCCTCCTGGCGCCTCAGCAGCTCCGCGAACACCACGGGGCCGGTCGTCTCCAGGTGCCTCATCAGGTCGTCGAGGTCATTCCCGTCGAAATCGTCGTCCAAGAACTCGAACCGGATCCTTCCGCGGCCGAGCGGCACGCCGTCGCCGCCGGCCTCCACCCCGGAGGAGGCCGTGATCTTGCCTCCAACGTAGGAGGTGGAGGAGAAGGTGACGAGGAGGCCCTTGGCCGCGAAGCGCTTGGCGAGGCGGAGCATGGGGTTGACGTGGCCCTGGCCCGGGAAGCATATGAGGAGCAGGTGGGGCGCCGGCGACGTCGTCGCCGCCGCGGTGACCGCGACCGGAGCCTCCTCGCCCATGGCTGCCCGGCTGTGATCGATCTCCCGCGGGGGAAGAAAATAAATGTCGTCTTCTCTTCTTGCCCGATCCTGAGCTGGCCGATGCAGTGTGTGCGATAGCTGGGACTGATACGATGTGGGCCGACTTGTACTACTCTGTAGCTACCGCATTTATACGGAAATTGGTTCGGCGGTGACGTGTGCGATGCGGTCCGACGTGCCGTGACACACACACTGGGTGTCCTCGTCGTCTGCGGGTGCATCAGTTTTGTGCCGTCTGGGCGAAGCAGGAGGGGCCAAGTTGACCTCTGGCTCTCCCAACGTATGTATGGTGGTAATTATTTTCCTTTTACGAGATGCTGTACAGCAAGAATTTGACCTGGATAAAATAACACTCCTTTTTTTTTGCGAGGGAGATAAAATAACACTCCGGGGAGACAGCTCGGTGCGTGTGACGGCATAAAATACGTATGGCTGATCGGGTGGGGTGATGCAATCTATGGCTGTAACCTAAAATATATGGCTTAATAAGAAGTCAGACCTAGGAGCGAGGTTAGAACGAGTACATTACGATTTTGGACGTTGAGCGAGCGCAATTCAAAATGGGGACAACCCATCCATCAATGGATATCATGGTTTATCATTTTGTGGGAAGTTGGGGCTATCAAGTCGGCTGCGCACGTTACTTGTGCACCACATGTTGGTTACCCTGTTTTGCGCCACATTTTGAGTGCCCTTACGCGGGCTTTCCTTTTTTGCGAGGGCATGCGCGTGAACCATTGGCTTTTGTATGATACACAAGCTACCACCAGCACCAGCAATTTTGCGTCGTAGGAATACGATCCGAAAATGACTTGTGTCGGTTTAGCCGCTCCCAAGAAATACATGAGTATGCATGTGATGCATCTTTGCCAGAATAAATCGGCCCAACAGATCTTTTGTGTGCCGGCACTCGTCTCCTGTGTGGATGCGGTGGGCATATGGCCACGTGGTCGCACTTGTTCACCGATAGTAACTCGCACCCGCGCTACTGCGGCTGCGGGGGAGCTGCACCCCAAAAGAGAACACGAGACCTATACTCGTAAAAGAATATACTACTATCCTTAAAAAAAGATACCATATACAGTAGTACTAGTACAGTAAATGTACTAGTACATGGCTAGCTTTGCCCGCTTCTTGCACAGGCCAAGTGCCCAAATCCGGGGATCGCTCTCGCTCTGCTTTGCGGCCATGCGGGTCCATCTCGTGGTGAGCCCAGCAATGACGCACACCCACCCCCAGGGCTTTGGCCGGTAGCCACTGAGGTACTCTACCTCTTCGTAGGTTCCTTGGCCGGTCCGAGGACTCCTCGCCGAGGTACCTGACCTGCCTCACGCTTCGTCGCGGTACATGCTTGTCCGTTTCGGCAGCGACGACGGCTACAAGCTGGCGTGCCGATTCTGTAACGCACCGCACGCGGTAGATACCACCAACACAGGAGTCTTGTGAGGGGAGTGCTGGGCGAAGCAGGAGGGGCCACGTTGGCCTCTGTGGCTCTCCCCGCGGAGTATGGTGGTGTGGCACACATATTCATTGTACAGAAACAAGATTTTTGCTCGGGGGACAACTCGGTGCATGTGACAGATAAAATATGGCTTATCGGGGCATCTAATGGTAGCTGTAACGCAAATTAAGAAGGCAGACCTAGGGAACATTGGGCGTTGACTGTGATTCCAACAAAATAAAAGGGGACGCCTAAAATGGGCATTGGGCTTTGGCTCCTCGCTCAAACTCCTGGGGAGCACTTTGGCAAGTGACTTCGGGCATCTTCAACGACAACCAGCAAAAAAATTCGGCATTCCTCCACACACATGAATACGGGAGGTCACCATCCAATGATAACCGTACACATTTTGACAACATTTCAACTAACCGGGCGGAATTCAGTCAAAGACGGCCGGATTTCATATAAACATAACGAATTTTATACAAATATAGTGAAATTTCATTATTTCGAACGTCTAGAATAAAAAAAATAAAGACTCAACCCTAAACCTATCCTACAGCGGTGGCATCCGTCGTCCAAGCCCGTGTCGTCCTCCATCCGTCGTTTTTATGACCACTTGCGATAAGACCGATGAAGTAAAGGTGTGTCCTCCGACAAGAAAAAGTAGAACATCGGAGACGGACCGGCCCACATGGGACACAAGGCACCGCCGCCTCCCGTGACCTACTCATCCTCGAAGGCAGGGTCGGGCCCGCAAAATCCGTGGCCCTATGCGAAACTAAAAAATGAGCCCTATCTCACAAAAATACACTAGGGAGCAATTATAATGTACTTCCTCTGTAAAAAAATATAAAAGCATTTAGATCATTACTTTTGTAATCAAAACACTCTTACTCCTATGTTTCTTTATGAAGGGAGTATATGATATAGTGTCTACTACGTAACAATTGGATATATAAAAAATCGTACCTATTTAACAGGTACTCCCGGTCGCATAACATTTATTTGAACAACAATCTCTTCCTCATGATGGCTCTGTATTGAAACACAAAATACAAAAGGTAAATAAAATAAAATTGAAGTGATACAACAGCAGTCAGCAGATATCAGTGTCAATATTTGGCAATTAGACAAACCGTCTAACTCACCTAGTCTTGTGTCCTGTCCGGATGAACTGCTATATTATGATCTTTAATCAAGAAGGTAAGAACCGATCTCTAACAAAGTAAGGATCCTTGCCAAAAGTCAATTAGGATTAGGGAGTACTTCCTTCATTTCAAAATAAGTATCTTAAATTTAATACAAATTTGTATTAAATTTAGGACACTTATTTTAGAACGAAGGAAATAGAAGTATAAGTCTGTAAGAGCAAAGTTAATCAGAAGGACAAACTAGCGGCAGCCCACAGGAGCAGTTAAACACTTAAACTAGGGCCTGGACCATGCAAGTATTTATGAATTGTTTAGCTCCTGCCGGTATCAAATAAAGACAGAGATAATCCTCCACAATGGATCCTACACATGATCTCACATCACTAGCGCGGCGAGAGGAACATGTCATGTTGATCTACCTGTCTTGGCAGATGGCGAGAGAAACATGTTCATCAGAGTTTTAGATGAAGTTAATCGAAACTTGGAAGGTTCGTTGCTCCGCATGTCGTCGTGTTGCCCGCCGCTGGCTCTGGATGCGATGCGATAGATTTTGTTCTGATCTGGATGCGCCATTCTCGCCTGCCCATTTCCTTTGGATGTGATCGATCCTATGGTTTCTGATCGAGGTATCGCATCGAGCAGCGGCATCACGCCGAGTCGCGTGGACGCGACACGCACCAGTGGCCCTGCCATGCGCGACCCAGTGCCCACGAGAAAATATACATAGGCCGGGAGCAACTAGTTAACGAGCGCTCCTTCGGAAACCTCGTAACGATCATCGTTAGTTGGCGCGCTCTCAGCCATTCGCCACGTGTCGCACTCTGGACGCTTCCTTCGAATTTTTTTTATTTTATTTTTCCGCACGCGTTTTCGGTTTTTGAAACGGTTTTTTTCCCGGGTTTTTTCGACATTTTGGTTTTTCCCCGGTCTTTCTTAGCTTTTCGATCAAAAAACTGAAATCTTTTTTTCGCGAAAAAACGTGTTTTTTTTCCTTTCACGAAAGTCACGGTTTTTCTTCCGCGAGAGGCACGGTTGTGCTTCAGCGAGAGTCACGGCCGTGCCTTTCGGAAACGAAAAAAAAACGCGTTTTCTGTTTTTTTTTCTTTCGTGAGAGTCACGGTTTTGTTTCCGCGAGAGGCACGGTTGTGCTTTCACGAGAGTCACGGTCGTGCCTCTCGAAAAGGGAAAAATAAAACGTGTTTTCTGTTTTTTTTTCTTTCGTGAGAGTCACGATTTTCCTTCCGCGAGAGACACGGTTGTGCTTACGCGAAAGTCATGGCCGTGCCTCTCGGAAAGGGAAAAAATACGCGTTTCTATTTTTTTTTCTTTCGCGAGAGTCACGGTTTTGCTTTCGCGAGAGGCACGGTTGTGCTTTCGCGAGAGTCATGGCCGTGCCTCTCGGAAATGGAAAAAAATCGCGTTTTCTGTTTTTTTCCTTACACGAGAGTCACAGTTTTGCTTTCACGAGAGGCACGGTTGTGATTTTGCAAGAGGCACGGGCGTGCCTCTTTCGGAAAGGGAAAAAAACCGGGCTCCCGATTCGGTTTTTTTGCCTGGTTTTTTTCGTCTGGTTTTTTTGTGAAAAAAAAGTTCGTCAAAACCTATCAACATGGATCTAGTTTTGAAGATCTCGACGCGAGGAATCCAATGGTGAAAACGGTTCGAGATTTGGACGCACGGTTTAAGAGATAAAACGTTTTGAATAAACGGATCTACGAAAAAAAGGAAAACTCCCAGGTTGCGACAAGTGGCGCGCTGCATGTGCGCCACTTGTCGCGACCTGGGAAAGTGGAGTGTTCTTTGCAACGAGTACTTCATAATTAGTGATTTCGACATAGGCTTAGATAAAAATTTGGGGCCACTAAATTTTATGGGCCCTGTGCGGGCCGCACACTTTGCACAACTATGGACCCGACCCTGTTCGGAGGAGTCCGCGACCTGTCCGTCGCTAGTGGCCGTGAGGTCCACGATGAAAATGATGACGCCGACGCTATCTTCGTTCCACCGGGCCGGCTAATGGTCGGCGGCGGCGCATAGGAGGCGCAGCTGGCGTTGTTCTTCTCAGTGATCGCCTGCAGTTGCGCCTCTGCGGCGATCGCTTCGTGCCGAGCGGTGGCTTGTGCATGGACGTCATCGTAGATGGCATGCTGCTCCACGATGAAGTTGGGGTTCGCTGTAGATCTGCCCTCAATCCACGGCCTCCTTGCTCGCCCACTCGCCATAGATCTAGCCCTCCGCCCGTCGGTGCTGCTCCAGGAGAAACAGGCTGCACCGTCCTCATGCGCCCACTAGAACGCCAACAGAGGCACCGCCACAAGCTGCACATCTGCCATGGCGGCGTTGTAGTGTGTCTACACCTACTCCATGGTGAAGTCAACGTGCATAGGAAGCATGGGACCCGGGGTGGTGTCGTCGGAGCCAGTATCCATCGTGGTCTCGTCCTCGTCGTTGGAGACCTCGGGCGAGCTGGCCGACAAGCGGACCTCGATCCGCCTTGCAAGGCGGCTCTGCCTGGCGGTGGCCAGGGCGGCCACACCGTGCTTCATCTCCGTGGAAAGGCTCTCCCACAGAATTCGCCGCCTGCAGTCATGGCGGATGCAATGCAAGGAAGGAGGATGAGGAGGGGCTTGTGTTATGGTGTGGAGTTAGCCGGGTGTGACCGCCTTTATATAGCGGATTTCTGTAAGGCGAGGTGTTCGGGTGTGTCAATATGTGACGTTGGAATGGGTTTCTCGGCCGGCGAGCCTGCTTAATGGCGGCATACGAACGGACAATGACATTGAATATGTGTGGTAGATATCAGTCTCGTCCCATTCAATGACGCGGTCTCCGGCATTGAACAGGCGCAGACACCAAAGACGCTTCGCGGGCGGCGTCCTCGGCCGGTGCGCCGCTTCAATGACGGAGGTAGTGAGAGGTCGCGTCCGCCCTGAGCCGTCTTCAATGTTGAGCGGCACGCTCTACAGCGATGTGGATGCAGACAGCTGGCGCTAGGCGGGAAAGTGTGCAGACGGGGGAGGAGGGGTTTTGGTGGGCCAGAGTGGTCAGAAGAGGCGTAGGATCGGTCCGGACTCCCGCAAAGCCCCCCCCCCCGCGCGCGTTTGTGGGAGAAATCTCTTTCGGTCTGCCCCGTAAATCGATACAGGCCCGCGTTGGATGGCTTCCGCTGTCCGAACAGCGCCTCTGGACGCATGCCGAAAGTTTGCGGGGCGGTGTTGGAGATGCCCTTATAGGGATGGCATTTTATTTTCATCATTTACATTTACATTTTTTTTATAAAAGGTCTTGTGTGTATTGGCCGCACACTTTATATTGCCTCATCTTATTTTTCTCTTAGGTTAGCATAAACACATGAACGAGAGTTTTCTTATTTTTCTTAGATATAACCTTAGGCAAGGCCTGCCGGCTGCAGTGCAAAGCCGGTGCGGCTCTATGGCGCCGCGACGCGTGGTGATGACCTACAAGTGTAGGGAATCTATTGTAGTCCTTTCGATAAGTAAGAGTGTCAAACCCAACGAGGAGTAGAAGGAAATGATAAGCAGTTTTCAGTAAGGTATTTTCTGTAAGCACTGAAATTATCGGTAACACATAGTTATGTGATAAGGTAATTTGTAACGGGTAACGAGTAATAAAAGTAAATAAGATGCAGCAAGATGGCCCAATCCTTTTTGTAGCAAAGGACAAGTCTGGACAAACTCTTATATAAAGGAAAACGCTCCCGAGGACACATGAGAATTATCGTCAAGCTAGTTTTCATCACGTTCATATGATTCACGTTCGGTACTTTGATAATTTGAAATGTGGGTGGGCCGATACTTGGGCACTGCCCTTCCTTGGACAAACATCCCATTTATGATTAACCCCTATTGCAAGCATCTGCAACTATAAAAGAAGTATTAAGGTAAACCAAACCATAGCATGAAACATATGGATCCAAATTAGCCCCTTACAAAGCAACTCATAAACTAGGGTTTAAGCTTCTGTCACTCTAGCAACCCATCATCTACTTATTACTTCCCCATCCCTTCCTCTAGGCCCAAACAATGGTGAAGTGTCATGTAGTCGACGTTCACATGACACCACTAGAGGAAAGACAATATACATCTCATCAAAATATCGAACGAATACCAAATTCACATGACTACTTATAGCAAGACTTCTCCCATGTCCTCAGGAGCAAATGTAACTACTCACAAATCATATTCATGTTCATAATCAGAGGGGTATTAATATGCATAAAGGATCTAAACATATGATCTTCCACCAAATAAACCAACTAGCATCAACTACAAGGAGTAATCAACACTACTAGCAACCCACAGGTACCAATCTGAGGCTTTGGGACAAAGATTGGATAGAAGAGATAAACTAGGGTTTGAGATGAGATGGTGCTAGTGAAGATGTTGATGGAGATTGACCCCCTCCTGATGAGAGGATCGTTGGTGATGACGATGGTGATGATTTGCCCCTCCCGGAGGGAAGTTTCCCCGGTAGAACAGCTCCGCCAGAGCCCTAGATTGGTCCCGCCAAGGTACCGCCTTGTGGCGGCGGAGTTTCGTCCCGTGAGCTAGCTTATGATTTTTTCCTCGACGAAAGACCTCATATAGCAGAAGATGGGCATCAGAGGGCTGCCAGGAGGCCCATGAGGCAGGGGGCGCGCCCAGGGGGTAGGGCGCGCTCCCCACCCTCGTGGATGGTGGGTAGCCCCCCTCTAGTACTTCTTTCGCCCACTATTTTTTATATATTCTGAGACGTGCTCCCGTGAAGTTTCAGGACTTTTGGAGTTGTGCAGAATAGGTCTCTAATATTTGCTTCTTTTCCAGACCAGAATTCCAGTTGCCGGCATTCCCCCTCTTCATGTAAACCTTGTAAAATAAGAGAGAATATGCATAAGTATTATGATATAATGTGTAATAACAGCCCATAATGCAATAAATATCGATATAAAAGCATGATGCAAAATGGATGTATCAACTCCCCCAATCTTAGACCTCGCTTGTCCTCAAGTGGAAGTTGAGATCGAAAATATGTCCAGATGTTTAACGATAGAGGTGTCGATAAAATAAAATACGGACATGAGGGCATCATGATCATTCTTAGAACGGCAACATATACATATATTGTCATATGATCTCTTATGCTAAAGTAACAATTCATTCACAGTTTCAAGTATGAATTAGAAACTTCATTGAAAACTAACAAACTATAGTCGCAGTCATTGAAGCAATTGCAATTTATCATAACATAGGAAAGAGTCAATAGAAGAGCTTTTCAACAGTCCACATACTCAACCATTATTTAGTCTTTCACAATGCTAACACTCACGCAATATTTATGGTTATGAAGTTTTAGTCGGACACAGAGAAAGATAGGGGCTTATAGTTTTGCCTCCCAACCTTTTACCTCAAGGGTAATGTCAACAATAATAGTTCATGAAAACTCACATCCAATTAGCTATATATATCAAGATCTTTCCAATACATTATGCTTGCCAAAAGATAAAATGTAAAAAGGAAAAGGTAAAGATCACCGTGACTCTTGTATGAAGTATAAGACAAGAATAAAAGATAGGCCCTTCGTAGAGGGAAGCGGAGGTTTTCATGTGCTTTTATGGTTGGATGCACAAAATCTTAATGCGAAATAACGTCACTTTATATTGCCACTTGTGATATGGACCTTTATTATGCAGTCCGTCGCTTTTATTCCTTCCACATCACAAGATCGTACAAAGCTTATTTTCTCCACACTAATAAGTCATACATATTTAGAGAGCAATTTTTATTGCTTGCAACGATGAAAACTTACTTGAAGGATCTTACTCAATCCATAGGTAGATATGGTGGACTCTCATGACAAAATTGGGTTTAAGGATATTTGGAAGCACAAGTAGTATCTCTACTTGGTGCAAAGAATTTGGCTAGCATGAGAGGGAAAGGCAAGCTCAACATGTTGGATGATCCATGACAATATAATTTATTTCAGATGTAAGAAAACATAACCCATTATGTTGTCTTCCTTGTCCAACGTCAACTCTTTAGTATGTCATATTTTGATGAGTTCTCACATTCATAAAAGATGTCCAAGATAGTATATTTATATGTGAAAACCTCTCTTTCTTTATTACTTCTTATTAATTGCAACTATGACAAAAACTATGTTTGTCAACTCTCAACAACTTTTACTCATCATAGTTTTTATATGTGAAGTCATTACTCTCCATAATATCCATATGATCTCTTTATTTCTTTTTATTCTTTCTCTTTTATTTTATTCCCTCAAGATCATAGCAAGATAATCAAGCCCTTGACTCAACACTAATCTTTATTATATATAGCTAATGGACTCGATTACATAGAAGGATCATAAAGCAAAACTCAAAACTAGATCATACCAAAACTTTATTCTACTAGATCAAGATATTACCAAAAGGTTCGAACTAAGAAAAAAAGTAAAGGTAAAAGTGTGATGGTGATACGATACCGGGGCACTCCCCCAAGCTTGGCAGTTGCCAAGGGGAGTGCCATACCCATGTGTTTATGTCTCCTTCCTCGGAGGTGGTGATGATGGAGTTGTTGATGATGTAGGCTTGTCGTCCATCTTCCAAGGCATAGGCTCACCATCATAGAAGGATGATCAAGTCTCCGGGATCCTCGAATCTGCAACCAAACTCATCCTCTTGAATCTATATTCATACTGACAGTTTTGGTTTTGCAGGTCATAGATCTGGGCTTGGAGATGCTCGATTTTCTCGTGAAGCTTGAAGATGGTCTCTCCGATGTTTCTGGCATCTAGCTTGGTGGTGTTGGTGAACTTCATGATCATTATGTGGTTGCTGTCGAGTCCATGTTCCACCATCTCCTGGCACTTAAAAACTTGTTTCTCCATTGCTTCGAGTCTTGTCTCCACGCTTCTGGTCCTCCTTGGTCCCTCAACATCGCGGATGTGTAGCAACCCCTCACGCATCTCAATGGTTTGAGGGTGTTGCAGCACCTCCGCGAGGTAGGGGTTGATGACCTTCTCGAATAACTTGTCCTTGGGGGCACTTGAAGATGCCATGGCAATCTAGATCGGTCAGAAAAATAGCTCGAAACAAAGACAGAAGATATTTGCGTGATACGGTGGTCAAAACCTTCGGGAGATTATATAATGAATTTTTACCGACCGAAAGAAGTATCGTGCAAGAAAACGGAGTCGGAGAGCACACGACGTGCCCACGAGGCAGGGGGCACGCCCTCCACCCTCGTGGAATCCTCGTGTCCTTCCCGGATTGCTTCTTATTTTCCTATTTTTAAATATTCCACAATGGAGAAAAATTGCTATTAGAACTGTTTTGGAGTCGGTTTACTTACAGTACCTCATACCTATTCCTTTTCGGAGTCTGAAATATTCTGGAAAGTGTCCTTTATGTATTACTCCGGGGTTACGGTTTCAATAACATTAGTTTCAACATTTATAGGATTGATATAATTTTTGATTCTTTGACCGTTCACCACCCTCGGATTTGTGCCTTCGAAGTTGTTGATTTTTATGGCACCGGAACGATAGACCCCCTTGATAATGTAAGGACCTTCCCATTTAGAGAGGAGTTTGCCTGCAAAAAAATCTTAAGAGAGAGTTGTATAGCAATACATAATCACCTACATTAAACTCACGCTTTTGTATCCTTTTGTCATGCCATCTTTTAACTTTTTCTTTAAACAGTTTGGCATTCTCATAGGCCTGGGTTCTCCATTCATCAAGGGAGCTAATGTCAAAACGCCTCTTCTCACCGGCAAGTTTGAAATCATAATTGAGTTCTTTAATGGCCCAATATGCCTTATGTTCTAGTTCGAGAGGTAAGTGACATGCTTTTCCATAAACCATTTTATACAGAGACATACCCATAGAATTTTTATATGCAGTTCTATAGGCCCATAATGCATCATCAAGTTTCTTGGACCAATTCTTTCTAGATCTATTAACAGTCTTTTGCAAAATTAATTTAAGTTCTCTATTGCTCAATTCTACTTGACCACTAGATTGTGGGTGATAAGGAGATGCAATTCTATGACTAACATCATATTTAGCAAGCATTTTACGAAAAGCACCATGAATAAAATGTGAACCGCCATCAGTCATTAAATATCTAGGGACTCCAAACCTCGAAAAAATAACTTATTTAAGAATCTTAATAGAGGTGTTATGATCTGCACTACTAGTTGGAATAGCTTCTACCCACTTAGTAACGTAATCAATAGCAACTAAAATATGTGTATACCCATTAGAGGAAGGAAACGGTCCCATATAATCAAAGCCCCAAACATCAAATGGTTCAATAACAAGTGAATAATTCATAGACATTTCTTGACGTGTACTAATATTACCAATTCTTTGACAGTCATCACAAGACAAAACAAACTTACGGACATCCTTGAAGAGAGTAGGCCAATAAAAACCGGATTGCAGTACCTTATGTGCAGTTCTATCTCCAGCATGGTGTCCTCCATAAGCCTTAGAGTGACACTTGCGTAGGATCTGTTCCTGTTCATGCTCAGGTACACAATGTCTAATAACACCATCTACTCCTTCTTTATAAAGGTGTGGGTCATCCCAAAAGTAATGTCTTAAGTCATAGAAGAACTTTTTCTTTTACTGGTATGTGAAACTAGGTGGTATAAATTTAGCAACAATGTAATTAGCATAATCAGCATACCATGGAGCAGTACGAGAGGCATTTATGACAGCTAATTGTTCATCAGGAAAGCTATCATCAATAGGTAGTGGGTCATCAAGAACATTCTCTAACCTAGACAAGTTGTCTGCAACGGGGTTCTCAGCTCCCTTTCTATCAATAATATGCAAATCAAATTCTTGAAGCAAGAGAACCCATTTAATAAGTCTAGGTTTATCATCTTTCTTTTCCATAAGATATTTAATAGCAGGATGATCAGTGTGAACAGTTACTTTAGAATCAACAACATAAGGCTTGAACTTATCACAAGCAAATACAACTGCTAAAAATTATTTTTCAGTAGTAGCATAATTTCTTTGGGCACTGTCTAGAGTTTTACTAGCATATTGGATAACATTTAATTTCTTATCAACCCTTTGTCCTAAAACAGCCCCTACAGCATAATCACTAGCATCACACATAATTTCAAATGGTAAATTCCAATCAGGAGGCTAAACAAATAGGTGCAAAAATCAAAGCTTTCTTAAGTATTTCAAATGCTTCTACACAATCATCATCAAAGACAAAAGGAACATCTTTTTGTAAGAGATTAGTCAGAGGCGTAGAAATTTTAGAGAAGTCCTTAATGAACATACTATAAAAACCGGCATGACCAAGGAAACTTCTTATACCTTTGATGTCCTTAGGACACGACATCTTTTCAATAGCATCAACTTTAGCTTTATCAACTTCAATACCTCTTTCAGAAATTTTATGCCCCAAGACAATACCTTCATTAACCATAAAGTGGCACTTCTCCCAATTCAAGGCAAGATTAGTTTCTTCACATCTCCGCAAAACTCGATCAAGGTTGCCTAAGAAATCATCAAAAGAAGTTCCATATACAGAAAAATCATCCATGGATACCTCAACAATCTTTTCACAAAAGTCAGAGAATATAGCAGTCATACATCTTTGAAAGGTAGCAGATGCATTGCATAAACCAAAAGGCATACATCTATAAGCAAAGGTACCGAATGGGCAAGTAAAAGTTGTCTTTTCTTGATCCTCTTTTGACACGGGTATTTGAGAGAAACCAGAATAACCATCTAGAAAGCAAAAATGTGTATGTTTGGATAATCTTTCTAGCATTTGATCGATAAAAGGTAAAGGGTAATGATCCTTTTAGTAGCTTTATTTAATTTGTGGAAATCAATTACAATTCTACAACCTGTAACAATTCTTTGTGGGATCAATTCATCTTTATCATTAGGAACAACAGTAATACCTCCCTTCTTAGGGACACAATGGACATGACTTACCCACTGACTATCAGCAACGGGATAAATTATACCTGCCTCCAGAAGCTTTAGTATTTCTTTTCATAGCACTTCTTTCATCTTAGGATTTAACCGTCGTTGGTGATTAACAACCGGTTTCGCATCTTTCTCCAATTTTATTTTGTGCTGGCATAGAGTGGGACTAATGCCCTTAAGATCATCAAGAGTATATCCAATAGCAGCACGGTGCTTCTTCAAAGTTTTCAACAATTTCTTTTCTTCATGCTCTGAAAGGTTAGCACTAATAATAACAGGATATATCTCTTTCTCATCAAGATAAGCATATTTAAGAGTATCAGGTAAAGGTTTAAGCTCAAACACAGGATCACCCTTGGGTGGAGGAGGATCCCCTAGAATTTTAACAGGTAAGTTGTGTTTCAAAATAGGTCCCTGTTTAAAGAATACTTCCTCTATTTCCCTTCTTTCATTCATAAACACATCATTTTCATGGTCGAGCAAATATTGTTCTAAAGGATCACTAGGAGGCACGGCAATAGAAGAAAGTCCAATAATTTCATCTTTACTAGGCAATTCTTTATCATGGGGTTGTCTGCGAAGTTTAGCAAAATTAAACTCATGAGACATATCCCCCAAACCAATAGTAACAACATCCTTTTTGCAATCTATCTTAGCATTAACAGTATTCAAGAAGGGTCTACCAAATATAATGGGACAAAATTTATCTTGTGGGGAACCAAGAATAAGAAAATCAGCAGGATATTTAACTTTCCCACACAAGACTTCAACATCTCTAACAATCCCAACTGGTGAAATAGTGTCTCTATTGGCAAGCTTAATTGTAACATCTATTTCCTCTATCTCAACAAGTGCAATATCATGCATAATTTCTTTATATAAGGAATGAGGTATTGCACTTGCACTAACACCCATATGACATAAGCCATGGTAGCAATGATCTCTTACTTTAACAGAAATAACATGCATGCCTACAATAGATCTATGTTTATTTTTAGTATCGGGTCTAGCAATTCTAGCAGCTTCATCATAGAAGTAAATAACATGCCCATCAATATTATCAGCCAAGAGATCTTTAACCATAGAAATACTAGGTTCAACTTTAATTTGCTTAGAGGGAGTAGGTGTTCTAGTATTAGTCTTACGAACCATAATTGAAGCTTTAGCATGATCCTTTATTCTAACAGGGAAAGGTGGTTTCTCAATATAAGCAGTAGGAACAACAATATCATTATAAGTGATAATCTTTTCTTCAACTTTAATAGGTGCAACTACTTTTACTTCAATGGGAGGATTATATTTAAACCACTTCTCCTTAGGGAGATCAACATGAGTAGCAAAGGATTCACAGAAATAAGCTACTATCTCAGAGTCAAGTCCATATTTAGTGCTAAATTCACGGAAAGCATCGGTATCCATAAAAGATTTAACACAATCAAACTTAGGTATTATACCTGACTCCTTACCTTCGTCGAGATCCCAATATTCAGAGTTGCGTTTAATTCTTTCTAATAAATCTCATTTGAATTCAATAGCCTTCATCATAAAAGAGCGAGTACAAGAAGTATCGAGCATGGAGCGATTAGAGAAAGCCGAGCATAAAAATTCTGAATAATAATTTCTCTTGAGAGCTCATGATTGGGGCATGAATATAACATTGACTTAAGCCTCCCCCAAGCTTGATCGATGATTTCTCCTTCACGAGGCCAAAAATTATATATATAATTACGATCACGATGAACAAGATGCATAGGATAAAACTTCCAATGAAATTCCAATTTCAATCGGTTGTAGTTCCATGATCCCATATCATCACATAGCCTAAACCATGTCAATGCCTTTCCCTTCAAAGACAAATGGAAGACCTTCTTCTTGATAACATCCTCGGGCATACCTGCAACCTTAAATAATCCACAAACTTCATCCACATAGATTAGGTGCAAATCGGGATGTAATGTTCCATCACCTGTAAAAGGATTAGCTAGCAGTTTCTCTATCATACCCGAAGGAATTTCAAAGTAAACATTTTCAGTAGGTTTAGTAGGTTGATGAGAAACTCTTTGCTCTACTGGTCGGGGTGAATATACCTCGAACAAGCCCCTCAAAGGATTATGTTCCATAGTAACAAGTGACAGTAAATTTCAGCACACTATATAAATTTTTCCTTACCAAATTCCACCTACCAAAGGCGCTTCACTCCCCGGCAACGGCGCCAGAAAAGAGTCTTGATGACCCACAAGTGTAGGGGATCTATCGTAGCCCTTTCGATAAGTAAGAGTGTCGAACCCAACGAGGAGCAGAAGGAAATGATAAGTAGTTTTCAGTAAGGTATTCTCTGCAAGCAATGAAATTATCGGTAACAGATAGTTTTGTGATAAGGTAATTTGTAACGGGTAACAAGTAATAAAAGTAAATAAGGTGCAGCAAGATGGCCCAATCCTTTTTGTAGCAAAGGACAAGCCTGGACAAACTCTTATATAAAGGAAAGCGCTCCCGAGGACACATGGGAATTATCGTCAAGCTAGTTTTCATCACGTTCATATGATTCGCGTTCGGTACTTTGATAATTTGATATGTGGGTGGACCGGTGCTTGTGTACTGCCCTTCCTTGGACAAGCATCCCACTTATGATTAACCCCTATTGCAAGCATCCGCAACTACAAAAAGAAGTATTAAGGTAAACCTAACCATAGCATGAAACATATGGATCCAAATCAGCCCCTTACAAAGCAACTCATAAACTAGGGTTTAAGCTTCTGTCACTCTAGCAACCCATCATCTACTTATTACTTCTCAATGCCTTCCTCTAGGCCCAAACAATGGTGAAGTGTCATGTAGTCGACGTTCACATGACACCACTAGAGGAAAGACAACATAGATCTCATCAAAATATCGAACGAATACCAAATTCACATGACTACTTATAGCAAGACTTCTCCCATGTCCTCAGGAACAAACGTAACTACTCATAAATCATATTCATGTTCATAATCAGAGGGGTATTAATATGCATAAAGGATCTTAACATATGATCTTCCACCGAATAAACCAACTAGCATCAACTACAAGGAGTAATCAACACTACTAGCAACCCACAAGTACCAATCTGAGGCTTTGGGACAAAGATTGGATACAAGAGATGAACTAGGATTTGAGATGAGATGGTGCTGGTAAAGATGTTGATGGAGATTGCCCCCCCCCTCCCGATGAGAGGATCATTGGTGATGACGATGGTGATGATTTCCCCCTCCCGGAGGGAAGTTTCCCTGGCAGAACAGCTCCGCCGGAGCCCTAGATTGGTTTCGCCAAGGTTCCTCCTCGCGGCGGCGGAGTTTCGTCCCGTGAGCTAGCTTATGATTTTTTTTCCTCGACGAAAGACCTCATATAGCAGAAGATGGGCATCAGAGGGCTGCCAGGGGGCCCACGAGGCAAGGGGGCGCCCAGGGGGTAGGGCGCGCCCCACCCTCGTGGATGGTGGGTGGCCCCCCTCTGGTACTTCTTTTGCCCAATATTTTGTATATATTCTGAAACATGCTCCCATGAAGTTTCAGGACTTTTGGAGTTGTGCAGAATAGGTCTCTAATATTTGCTCCTTTTCTAGCCTAGAATTTTAGCTGTCGGCATTCCCCCTCTTCATGTAAACCTTGTAAAATAAGAGAGAATAGGCATAAGTATTATGATATAATGTGTAATAACAGCTCATAATGCAATAAATATCGATATAAAAGCATGATGCAAAATGGACGTATCATGTGGCAGCTGGGCGCAGGAGCCAGTCGCCCGCTACTGCATCGTCTTGTGGTTCCAGAGCAATGGTGGGCCAGGAGACAACTGCAGAGCAGTCGTCACAGGGAGCAGGATCAGATGACTCCATCAACCAATCGTTGGCGAGTGCCGCTGCTAGCCAATCGGAAGCCGTGCCGGACAAAGAGAACCAGACCCTGGGCCTGTGCAGGGAGACAGGATCAACGCAGATTCCCGTCTTGAATCGTCATTGGTTCATAGGATCTGGCACTGCAGGCCCGGCCTGAGCAGATGCTGGACCCCACGTGCATGCCCCCGAAGGATCAGTTCAAGGATGGTGGCACAGATAGCTTTTGCAGCTTTTCCACCGGCAGCTCCTTGGATGAAGCAGAAGGGTGGCCCTACCGGCCAGGATCGCATGTGGGCCTTGCCTCTGAGCGGCCGGTCCATGCATGCATGCAGGATGGGGCTACGTGCATTGTGAGTCTCCCTGATGATTCGCTGCATGCCACCCCCAGGCCCACGGAAAGGGTTGTGGAACCCTGCTCGCCTACACCATACCCACAGGAGGTTGCCAACCATGGGCTCGCCACAGGCGATGCACCCCACTCCAACAAGCATCCCGCTACGCCATCGGACATGCACGCCTCCTAGCTGGGCACACGGGTTGATCACTTACGTGACGAAGTGCGTCGCGCCCTCACTCCTATTCTTGTGCGCCTGCTGAACCATGTGGAGAATGCATATCTCCAACCCCCGGAGGAGTGTGCGTCTATCCAGAGGTGTGAGCAAGGGTCGGCTGCATCCAAGCAGCAGCGTGTTTTGATCCGACGGTTGTGCTTGGTGAACGAATGCGAGGAGATCTCGGATGAGACACTGCTCATGTACGCGGAGCTGTTCTCCAAGCCGCTAACAAGTGACCAGATCGCAACGATTTTGGCCCTCTTCGGCTGGGATGCCTTGATTCTGCCGGTCCAGGAGGATGAGACAGCAATAGCGGCTGGGTGCTAGCACGCTCGAATGGGTGTCTTGTGGTCTTACTGACGGCTACACAACCATACAAGCTGTTAGTGTGGAATGTGAGGGGGCTTAACTCCTCGGCGATGCGGAATGCGATCTTTTAGGTCGTAGCGAGTGTGCGGCCGTCCATCGTGTGTTTCCAGGAGACCAAGCTGGAAGTTGTATCACCTGAAACAGTTAGTCATTGCCTAGGTAATAGACTCGAGAGCTCTTTCTACCTCCCAGCTATGGGCACGCGTGGCGGCATCTTGATAGCATGGGATGCTACAGTGGTGGCGGTGTCTAACCCCCACCGGACCGAGAACACGCTTACGGCTTTGGTTAAGCCGATCGAGGGAACCCAATGGTGGCTCACCGGCGTATATGGACCATAAAGAAATTAGGCCAAGGTGGAGTTCATGCAAGAACTTCTTGGTATCAGAGACTTGCATGCCGGGCCGTGGTAGTGGCCGGGGACTTCAATCTCCTTGTCGACCCGGAGGACAAAAGCAATGATGCGGTGAATCGTAGAATGATGGTCAGGTTCCGCGCGCGACTCAATCGCCTCAAGCTCAAGGAGCTATAGCTCAACGGAAGAAGATTTACATGGTCAAATGAGCGACAATGGCCCACCTTGGAGAATATTGCCATGTTTTTGTGTCTAGTAGTTGGGAGGATCTACACCCACCTTGCCTCCTCACCGCTCTTGGGTCGGCGGTGTCGGACCATGCCCCGCTCATGCTAGATCTAAATGCGGATGTCACGGTGGGCAAACGTTTCCGCTTTGAAGCCTTCTGGCCCAAGGCGGAGGGGTTCTTTGAGACCGTCGAGGTGGCCTGACACTCGGTGCTCGTAACGGGCAACCCATTCGTTTCCCTAGACAACAAGCTAAGGGCAAACGCCAAGGCTTTGCAATGGCGGGGGGACCGCTAGATCGGCAACGCGAAGCTTCAGACCTTGATCGCCCTCGAGGTCATTGCGAGGCTTGAACAAGCCATGGACAACTGGGAGCTTTCGGTGGAAGAGCATGGCCCGTGCAAGGTCCTTAAGCATAAACTGCTTGGGCTTGCGTCACTACAGCGAACGATCGCTCGCCTCCGATCGCGGATGCTACAACTCAAGGAAGGCGAAGCAAACACACATACTTCCACTGGTAGGCGTGCCACCGGCAGCGGCGCAATGCCATCCTGTCCTTGCATGTCGATGGGCGCGTGCTCACGGCCCAGGCGGAAATCGCTGAGGAAGTCGACGACTACTACTCGAGGTTGTTTGGGTCAACCCCGGAGCGGGCGCATGCGTTGAACATGGATGGCCTGGCCTTGCCCACACGCGACCTCACACATCTTGAGGCCCCCTTCTCCTATGAGAAGGTTGAGAAAACGGTGAAGGGGATGCCATTGGACAAGGCGCCGGGGCCGGACGGATTCACGGGCCGTTTCTATGATTCGAGCTGGGACATAATAACCTCATGCGGGCAATGGAGCACTTCTTTCGAGGTGACATGCGTGGCTTGCCAGCAATCAACAAAGCCCTCATTACACTCCTGCCTAAAGTGGTTGGCGCGGCCGAACTCAAAGACTACCGGCCTGTTACCCTCATTTATGGTGCAATCAAGATATTCGAGAAGGTCCTAGCGTCACGGCTTGTGGTGGAACTACCACAGCTCGTGGGGAACCACCAGAGTGCTTTTGTGGGAGGGCGCTCTCTTCACGACAACTTCATGCTCGTGCAGTGCATGACACGTCGCTTGCACGCGCTGCGGGAACCCACGGCCCTAGTAGAGCTCGACATCTCCAAGGCATTCGACACCATCCAGTGGCCGTTCCTTTTGGAGGTCTTCGAACAAATGGACTTTGGGGCGCGATGGAGAGCTTGGATCTGTGGTATTCTATCCACATCAACCACCAAGATCGTGGTCAATGGAGTGCCCGGGGAGATAATCTTCAACTATTGCAGCCTTAGGCAAGGGGATCCAATTTCCCCAATGCTATTCATCTTGTGCATGGAGCCGCTACACAAGTTATTCCTCAAGGCAATAGCGGCTGGCATCCTCACACCCCTTGCGCGCTCGGGCCTCATGCTATGGGTTTTGATGTTTGCTGATGATGTCATCATCTTCCTCAAGCCGTTGAGGACGGATCTGGTCGTCTGTGACTCCATTATGCGCATCTTTGGGCAGGCATCCAGACTCCAAGTCAATATGGCGAAGAGCGCTGCACTACCGATCCGTTACTCCTAGGAGGAGATGCTAGTGTGCGACACACTTGGCTGCTCTAGCGCTACCTTCCCCTGCAAGTACTTGGGTCTTCCACTATCCATCTGGAAGCACACGGCGGTGCAATTCCAAGGGCTTGTGGACCAACTAGCAACGCGGTTGCCCCATTGGAGGGTGGCGACCCTCCCAAGGAGCAGCCGGGCCCTACTGGTGCAATCTGTCCTCTCCGCAATCCTGATACACTCGATGCTCGCCCTTGACCTCCCCCCGAAGACCTTGGCCGCCATGATCAAGATATGTCGCGGCTTCCTGTGGGCTGGCAAGGTAGACGCCGGCGGAGGCACGTGCGCTGTGGCTTGGGACAGGGTGTGCTCACCTAAGTGGGCCGGTGGCCTTAGTATATTGGACATGAGGTGGATGAATGTGGCCCTCCAGACCAAGTGGCTTTGGTTGCAACGGGTTGATCTACATAGGCCTTGGTCCGAGTTCTCCTTCTCCGCCCCGAAGGAATCGAGGCAGTTATTCCAGGCGGCCACTCGAGCGGTCGCCGGCGATGGGCGAGGCACGCTATTCTGGGAAGATAGATGGCTTAATGGATACCAGTTGCAGGAGCTCGCACCGCGGGCCTATGGCCGCGTCCCGCCGCGAGTGCAGAGGGTGAGGATGGTGTTTGAGGCCATCAATGAGGGGAGATGGGCCACTGATGTCGGGTCGTCACTGAGCAGGGAGGAAGCTGCGGAATACCTACACATATGGCCCACGATCATAGCGGTTCAGCTGGACGACCAGCACGCCAACCACATTGCCTAGTCCTGGGAGAAGGACGGCGCTTTCTCGGCCAAGTCGGCTTACGCGGCCAAGTTTGCAACTCAGGAGGTGTCACCCACCGTGGCATTCACGTGGCGCTCCCGGACCCCGCTCCGGTGCCGCTTCTTCGCATGGCTTGCGATCATGATGAACCGCTGCTGGACATCAGACCGTTTAGCATGGAGAGGACTACCGCACCAGGGCGCTTGCCTTTCTGTGATCAACACGAGGAGACGATTAACCCCCTGCTCATTGAGTGCGTTTTGGCGAGGGAAGTGTGGGCCAAGGTGTTCACGACCATGGGCTTTCTGCAAGGTGCCTCGCGGGTTGGAGAGCCTCTTCCAGATTAGTGTGCCCGACAGGATACCCACGGACGGTCGACGAGGACGATGCGGACCCTGTGCCTTCTCGTCATGTGGAAGCTTTGGAAGCACCTGAATTCCATCGTCTTCGACGGGGCGACAGTCAGCCTTCAGCAGATTCTGCACCGGATTGCGAGCAAGAGCAAGGTGTGGAGGCAGGCGGAACTGCTAGGAGGAGAGTTGGATGCGTTCTTCGTAGAGGCACTCGAGTGGGCTCACCGCGAGTAGTCCGCTTAGGCCATAGGAGGTGGATGGTGGCGTAGCGCCTTGTAATCTTTCATGTAACGGAACCGCGGAGGGTTCTATACCCCTTTCTTCTATAATATAAGATACGCACACTCGTGCGTATTCGAGAGAAAAAAACCTTCAACCCTTCAGGTTTCGCACCACAAACAGGATGCCATTGGTAATGATTATACTACACCCTAGTTGTATACTCTCTTCATTCAGAGAACACTTGTTAATTCTAGACTTTGTTCGCAAAGTAACGGTCCTTTTAACGAACCAGCCTTTGTTAATGCTCGCCTGACCCTGTTTAGAAAGCGAGTTTTGCTCTTCTCGGTGATAGGGGCTCCCATGGTTCCACTAGAAGGAGCGACTGCATGAGAGCTTATTCTATCAATGAACAACAAATGACCGAGCTTTGGACATTACTTTGTTTTTCTCTCCTTTACTATCAATGAGTTTCGATTCTTTTGTTCGAAGTCGCTCCTACAATGACTCAAAGAAACTAAAAATGGGCAATCCCATTAAGGCCTTGTTCGGTTCCACAGGGTTTTAAGGGGTTTGGAGCAGATTGGCAGGGATTAAATCCCCAGCAAGTCAAAATCCACATCAAATCTCTCTAATCCTTTCCAATCCTCTTGTGGTGGGGATTAACCGAACAAAGCCTAGAGGTTATCCTGGTAGACGATTGGGCGTGTGACTCAAAACAACCTTAAAATGAACAATCCTATCAAAGGATATCATGATTTATCATTTTTGGAAGTTTTAAGTATCATGCTTCACAGCTTGGTGTACTTCAATTGTGCACCACATGCTCCCTCTTTTTTTCCCGACGAGTGCACCGCGTGTTGTGTTTTACACCACATTTCGAGTAGAAGTACCCTTTTGAAGGCATCCTTTTTTTCTTACCGAGAGCACGTGAGCCATTGGGTTTTGTATGATAGACAAGCTACCACCGACACCATCAACCTTGAGTTTTTTTTTGCGAGGATCCATCAACCTTGAGTTGTGGTGGTACAATCCGAAAATGACGTGCTTCGGTCTTACTGTTCCCAATAAATACCTGTATTACACGAGTATGCATGTGATGCATCCTTGCTTGAGTAAATGGGCCTAGAAGAAAATTTGTGCCGGAACTTGTCTCTCGTAAATGCTGTGGGCACACATACGCCTGTTCACCGATAGACAAGCACTTGACCTACTGCCCCGGCGGGAGAGCTGCACCCCAACAAAGAACACGATACTTGTACACGTAAAATAATACTATAGCACTAGTAGATTATCCCACTTTATCCTCCAACGCTCCCCCACACAATCCATGGCTAGCTTTGCCCGCTTGGTGCATGAGCCAAATGCCAAATCGCCGGGGATCGCTCGGCCGTGCGGGTCAGCAATGACGCAACCCAGGGCTTGTTTGGCCCGTAGCACCACCTAGGTTCCTTGCCCGATCCGACGACTCCTCGCCGAGGTAACCTGACCTGTCTCACGCACGCTTAAGTCGCGGTATGCACTTGTCCGTTTCGGCGGCGACGACGACTACGAGCTCGCGTGCCCATTCTGGAACGCACCGCAGTTACGGTCGCTCCGCGCATTGGCTAGCTAGCTATCTCCTCGGTGTCGACCTTCTGGATGGATGGCGGGATATTCTCGGCTCGATCGACCGCGACGCCGGCCTTTGTTTTTCACCGCTGCCTGTGCCTGGCTGGTTGTAGTTGGAGATTCGGCCATTTGGGCGGTCGGCACGAGAAATGAAAGCAATGCCCTGCAGCTAGTGTTGGAAATTAACGGTGTGCTTGCTAAGCTTTAGTTTCGCTCCTGGCGTTCTAGAAGATCGATACTGCCCAGTCCATCCATCCATGTGCCGCGTGCCTGCAGCGAACATGAACCCGTCAAGTCACCAATTATAAACCACTCCGGCATATGCTACGATCCGACTCCGACCCATCTGTCTATGTCGAATCCACAGCTTCCGTGGGGTCTGTATCGGTCGGTTTACTTTGATTTACTAGTATTTTTGTATGATATATTTTCTTTTCAGGTAGGATTTAGTATAAGCTTTTTTTGCGATAGAAAGAGAGTTTTTATTTCATATGCATAGGGTTACAATCAAGAGGCACCAAATCCTCGATACAAGAACCAAATCCTCGATACAAGAAACGCTTCTCCCTAGCCATACAGCAGTAGTGAACTCCGTACGACTATACAATGCCAACTGATGTGCTACCCTATTTTGCTCACGCTTGATTTTTTATGGAACAAATTCCCGAGTTTCCATATGATGCTTGATCTCCGTCACCAAGTATCCATAAGCTGACTTGGCTAAGCTCTCCCCGGTCAATGCTGCCAACGCCGAAGCTGAGTCTGACTGCACAACAATTGGCATGGAATAGTGTTGCACGGTGCTACCTCTTGAGCACTGCGTTGGTTTTCCCCGAAAAGGAATGTATGATGCAGCAAAGTAGCGTAAGTATTTTTCTCAGTTTTTTAGAACTAAGGTATCAATTCAGTAGGAGGCTACGCGCGAGTCCCTCATACCTGCACAAAACAAATAAATCATCGCAACCAACGCGATAAGGGATTGTCAATCCCTACACGGCCATTACGAAAGTGAGATCTGATAGTTATGATAAAATAATATTTTTGGTATTTTTGTGATAAAGATGCAAAGTAAAATAAAAGCAAAGTAAAAAGCAAAGGAAAAACTAAGCATTGGAAGATTAATATGATGAAGATAGACCCGGGGGCCATAGGTTTCACTAGCGGCTTCTATCAAGAGCATAAGTATTTTACGGTGGATGAACGAATTACTGTTGAGCAATTGACAGAATTGAGCATAGTTAAAAGAATATCTAGGTATGATCATGTATATAGGCATCACGTCCGAGATAAGTAGACCGACTCCTGCCTGCATCTATTACTATTACTCCACTCATCGATCGCTATCCATCATGCATCTGGAGTATTAAGTTAATGAAAATAGAGTAACGCCTTAAGCAAGATAACATGATTGTGATGCCCTCGATTCAATCGTACACTAATCATACACGCAAATGTGTATGATCAAGATCAAGGACTCATGGGAAGATATCACAACACAACTCTAGACACAAAAATAAAATAATACAAGCTTTATATTACAAGTCAGGGGCCTCGAGGGCTCGAATACATAAGCTCAAAAAACACAAGAGTCAGCGGAAGCAACAATATCTGAGTACAGACATGAGTTAAACAAGTTTGCCTTAAGAAGGCTAGCACAAAACAATATCGATCGAAAAGGCAAGGTCTCCTGCCTGGGAGCCTCCTAACTACTCCAAGTCGTCAGCGGTCGTCACGTAGTAATAGGCACCCTCGGGGTAGCGGTAGTCTTCAGTGGTGTCGTCTGGCTCTTGGGATCCGTCAACTGGTCGCAACAATCGGGTATGGGGGAAAAGAGGTAGCAAAGCAGCCGTGAGTACTCATCCAAAATACTCGCAAGACTTACATCAGATCTAAACTAAGTATGCATCTATGTCAAAGGAATGGGTCGTATCTGTGGACTAAACTGCAGAATGGCAGAAGAGAAGGGGGAAGCCTAGCCTATCGAAGACTACCATCTTCAAGCCTCTTGCAGCATTTAGAAGAGTACAGATCAACATAATGTAAAGTAGTAGTAGTGTTATCAACCTCGGCCAGAGATCCTTTCTCGACTCCCAGCGAGAAAGCAATCCCAGAACCATACTATCCATTTTTCATCACAATCCATTTCTCATCACAAGTATCCAGTTCTAGTTGTATCGATCGGGATACAACTCCAAGTGTCCGTTACCGTACGACAGGCTATCGATAGATGTTTTCTTCTCTACAGGGGCGCACCAACTTACCCACCACGCTCGATTAACTCTGGCCGGACACACTTTTCTGGGTCATGTCCGACCTCGGCCAAACAATACGCCGCAACCCGACCTAGGCTTAATAGAGATGTCAGCACGCCGGACTAAGCCTACACCCCAGGGGTCATGGGCCATCTCCCCGGGAACTCCTGCACGTTGCGTGCGCGGCCGGTGAGCAGACCTAGCTACCTCCTTCAATAAGGCAGGAGCTTACGCAGTCCAACCCGGCGCGCGCCGCTCAGTCGCTGGCGTCTATTAAGTTTCGGCTGATGTATACGACACAGAACGCCCATACTATGCCCAAGTGATGGTTAGTGCTATCAAGCCAGAGGCCCTCGGATCAAATATCCAAACGGTAGTGGATTAGGAGCACGCGGTAATGAGCAGAGACTCGCGATCGATGTGACCCCGTCGCCCCATGTCGAGTACTTGCGGCAAGGGCTAAGAATGCCCGGCCACGCCTCGTAAGTATCTCGTGGGCACCTTCCAAGTCAAATCGACTCCACATCACTCGCTATTAAGCTCGCGCGGGTACCCCTCAGGGCCGACCCGTCTTTAGTAACATGGCTCAGTGTAAAGTCATAGTAACCATAGTAACCGTGTGTCTAACACCAAAGGGAAAACCCGAGGAATCACCCCCGGCGAATTCCACTCGATGTTGTCATCAAGGTGAGCGTAAGAGGATCCACCCTCGAAGTTCATGTTTGATGGGTTGCACGACATAGCCGTAACGGAAGTGGTTAAGGAGGAAATCACCCTCGATGACCTCGACTGTATAGCTACACTACGGAGATCCCATCAAGAGTGATGTAAGAGGCTCCACCCTCGGCACTCGATGGTAACTCTGCAGTGTCGTACAACTAGGGGGGTGATGTGCGGTGTCGGGGCCTGGACGTCGATCACGTTGATCGAGTCATCGAACATAAAGCGAGGCAACTGGGACAAGGTGGGGGTCACTGATGGATCTCTAACCAACCTATACTAAGCAGTTTAGGATAAACAGGTAAGGTATGAAAGTAGGTAACAAAAACAAGCTATGCATCAGAGTAGGATCATACATAAAGCAGTAGCGGTTCTAATGCAAGCATGAGAGGGAAATAAATGTGCGATATCGGAATACTCAGGGGGGGGGGTTGCTTGCCTGGTTGCTCAGACGAGAAGGACGGGTCGTCGATGACGTAGTCGGTTACCGGGGCCTTAGCAGCGGTCTCGGGGTCTACCGGAGAAAAGAGGGGGAAGAAACAGTAAATACAGAGCAAACAAGTGCAATGCTACGCATCACAGAACAAAAGTGGTGTTAGGGGTGTTCTAACATGGCACTACACGCTATCGGCGAAGGGGCATAACATCCGGGAAAGTTTTCCCGAACTTTGCATTTTCGGACAGACGTACTGGAGGGGAAATATTCGATGTTCTCTATGCTAGGGGCATGTGACAGATGAACGGAGAGAGTATTCCGATTCGTCTCGTCGTTCTGAGCAACTTTCATATATAGAGTTTTTCGAGCCGAGCTACAGTTAATTTTCTATGATTTTTCAAAGTTTTAAACATATCATGAAAACATTGGAATTTATTTAATTCGAAAACAAACTGAAATAATTTTATACTTGGCAGCAGCTAGCCTCAGAGTATGACAGGTGGGGCCATGAGGGTGCTGAATCAGCAGTCAACTAGTCCAGTTTGACTAGTCAACAAGGTCACGGGGGGGGGGGGGGGGGCACATGTCATTGGCAGTTACAAACCCAGTCAGCATTGACTGGTCAACTGGGTCCAGCGGGACCTAGTTGTCATTGATTGAGAGTTGTAAACAGATTTTTAGTTAATCTAATTAGCTAGGTGGAGCCTACTGTCAATGGCATATTAGGCTAATTAAATCCCTAATCTAATTAGGCCGGCCCCAGGAGGGGATTTGCTTGCACGCACGCATAGCGCGGGGCGCCGGCGATGTGCAGCGGTGCAGTAGGAAGCGGCGGTGGTCGGCAGCGCGGCGGGCTCGGCCAGGCACCGACTGTGGCACGTGCGGGTGGCGCAGCTAGGGGGGCACGCCGGCGGGCGCGGCGGTGGCCGTGCTGCAGCAGCAGTAGTTTAGCAAGCGGCAGTGGGGTGAGGGCGCCGGCCGGTGAGCCGGGTGCGACGGCCTTCGGCGATGCGGGGAGCCGCGGGGCAAGCGGCCAGCGGGAGGCGAGCAGGCGGTTGTGGCGGCATGCAGGGGTGCTAGCAGCGGCAGTAGCCGCGCAGCAAGCTGCAGAGCCGCCGCAGCAGCTGGAGCAGGGGCGGGCGGAGATGCACGGCGTCGGGCGAGGTGCAGGCGACGTCGAGCGTGCCCAGGGCGGCCAGAATGCGCGGGAGCGGGGCAGGGTCATACGCGGGGCGCAGGGCATGGGGCGCGAGCGGGGGGGGTGTCGGTGTCAAAACCGGCGGATCTCGGGTAGGGGGTCCCGAACTGTGCGTCTAGGTCGGATGGTAACAGGAGGCAGGGGACACGATGTTTTACCCAGGTTCGGGCCCTCTTGATGGAGGTAAAACCCTACGTCCTGCTTGATTAATATTGATGATATGCATAGTACAAGAGTAGATCTACCACGAGATCAGAGAGGCTAAACCCTAAAAGCTAGCCTATGGTATGATTGTTGTTCGTCCTACGGACTAAAACTCTCCAGTTTATATAGACACCGGAGAAGGCTAGGGTTACACAGAGTCGGTTACAATGGTAGGAGATCTACATATCCGTATTGCCAAGCTTGCCTTCCACGCCAAGGAAAGTCCCTTCCGGACACGGGACGAAGTCTTCAATCTTGTATCTTCATAGTCCAGGAGCCCGGCCGAAGGTATAGTCCGGCCATCCGGACACCCCCTAATCCAGGACTCCCTCAGTAGCCCCTGAACCAGGCTTCAATGACGACGAGTCCGGCGCGCAGATTGTCTTCGGCATTGCAAGGCGGGTTCCTCCTCCAAGTACTTCATAGAAGATTTTGAACACAAAGGTAGTGTCCGGCTCTGCAAAATAAGTTTCCACATATTGCCATAGAGAGAATAATATTTACACAAATCTAATCTGCTGACGTATTCCGTAGCGTGACATCACACCACGGCCAAGTCTTTATTCGAATCGTTTTACTGTCCCACCTCAGCGCGTTTAGCGAGGCGGTTTCCTTGGCACGTCTTGTTAAAGCAGAGATCGTGTCCCCTTATTCCGGGATTCTCATCAATACGGGTGTGGGTAACCCAACCGCGCCATTGACTACGGCGCTTGGGAGATAAGCGAGTTTTACCAGGCTGGTGGGGGCGCATAGTCGCGTCCGCCCATATAAGGGGATAAGGATCCACCTTTTCATCCACGCCTTCTTCCTCCTTTGCCTATCCATTTCCGCGCACTCGAGCTCCAGCGCCCAAGTCCGCACACCCCACCTCAACCTTCTCCAGCCATGTCCGGAGCGGGAGGCAAGTGGATGGTCTCCTCCGTCACGGAGGGACACATCAAAAGACTGAGGAAGGCCGGATACTTGTCTAACGACATTGCGCACCGGCTTCCCGAAGAGGGGCAGCTCATCCCCACCCCTAGGCCCCATGAGAGGGTGGTGTTCCTCCCCCATTTCCTCCGCGGACTGGGATTCCCTCTCCACCCATTTGTCCGGGGGCTCATGTTCTACTATGGCCTGGATTTCCACGATCTTGCCCCGAACTTTGTCCTCAACATCTCGGCGTTTATCGTCATGTGCGAGGCTTTCTTCCTCATCCGCCCCCATTTCGGCCTATGGCTCAAGACTTTCAATGTCAAGCCGAAGGTGGTGCGCGGCACCCAAGCGGAGTGCGGAGGCGCCATGGTGGGCAAGATGCCCAACATCCTATGGTTCGAGGGCTCCTTCGTGGAGTCCCTAAAGGGGTGGCAGTCGGGGTGGTTTTACATCACCGAGCCGCGCGACCCTGAATGGGTCGCAGCCCCCGAGTTCCGATCCGGACCCCCTACGCGGCTCGCCTCCTGGAAAGAGACGGGCCTGTCGTGGGGTAAAAAGGAGAGCTGACCGGACTCCAAACATGCGTCCAAACCCTGGTGGATAGGAATCTCAAACTTGTCAACGTAGTCCAGGTTATGCTCATCCGTCGGATCCTCCCGTGTCAACAACGGGCTTTGAACCTGTGGGAGTTCGACCCGGCGCGGCACCGAACTCTGAGCAGGCTCTTCGACACGATGTACGAAGATGCCTGGAAGGTGCTTTTCAAGGGCGCCGAGGCCCCCGCATCCGCTACCGAGGATCGCGGATTCAGCACGCAACGTCACGCTCGTGTGGTAAGCTGTTTTCACCTTTTACAGGGTATTAGTTTTTCATAGTTTGACCCCATGTGGGATCTAAGTTCCCTTACCTTTGACAGGATTGGCAGGAGACGTCCGGACAGATCAACTTTCCGGCTCCTTTGCCCGAAGGCCCAGCGGACGCTCGCTTGGCGAAGCTACTGGTTCCGGCACCTTACGTGGTGCCGGAGAAGAAGGCCAAGAAGAAGGCCACGGGGACTCGAAAGAGTGCCCGACGCCAGGAGGTGTCGGATTCACCATCCAACGACTCCAAGGCGCACTCCTCCCATGAAGACGAGGAGGAGGAAGAAGAGACCTCTCCCCCCCCCAGCGGGGGGAGGGAAGAAAAGGAAGGCCGCCCCAACCGGGGAGGCCGAAGGGTCCAAGAGGGGGAAGACCCCTCCTCCGGACTACTCCACCAACGCCGACGACGACGAAGAGGAGTGGCCGCACAGGGCCAAGCCCCTGGCGAAATCGTAAGTATCCAGATACCAGAGTGATTCATAGTATTCCCACATTGCACAACTTTTCCTTACGTCAAACATGATTGTGCAGTCCGCCCAAGGCCGGGCTCGACGAGTCGTCGAGCGGCACCCTAGACTCGTCAGATGTGAATTCGCTTCCGACGGCTTCCTCCCCCCACCCTACGGACGGCGCCGAGGTGGCGTCCCAACAAATTCCAAGCCAGGAGGAGGTGATCCTAGAGGCGCCGCAAGGCAACCTCCCGGACTCCAGGTGTAAAGGGGATAGAACCCCCAAGGGCTCCAAGTCCGGCCTTGAGCCGGACACCGCGCTGGAACCTTCAACGGTTCCGGACTCCAATAGGCAGCCTCCTTCCAAGAGGAGCAAGCCTACCGAGCCGGTGACCTCCGTCCAACCGGAGGCACCGGACAATTTGCTGGAGACGCTTAACGGCGCCTCCATCGACGAGGAGCACTGCACTGTTATGAGTGTGGTGATCTAGAAGGTTCGGTCCGCCAAGAGCGGACTGACTGAAACTTGTGCCAGCCTTCTAACAGGCTTTGAGGTAAGTAAAGAATATGTAAAAATATTACCGCATAGACAGTAGCCCCTGATGCTCTGTTCGGCGTTCAGAAGGAAAAGCCGAATAGAGGATCTAATAATCGCAGGAGTGTAACATAATCAAGTCAATATGCGTATGCAGGCTTCGCTGCTGGCCTCCGCCGCTCTGACTGCGGAGGTGGATACGCTGAAGCAGAACCTCGAGCGGTCCGAGCAAGAGCTCGGCCTAGCCAAGCAGCAGCTCGAGGAGAAGGAAGGTAAGAAATACCTTATTGAAATATGTGAAAGGTGCAATTGCAAAAAGTGACAGGATTAACGCGGCTATTGTAGGGGCCACAACTGAGGTGGCGACCCTTAAGCAAGCGCTGTCCGAGGCCGAAAAGAGGGCGGCCACGGAGCGCACCGAGCGGGAGAAGCATGAGACGCAGGTTGGCGAGGTGCGGCAAGAGCTCCAGGCTCTCATGAAAAAACATGAGAGTTTGGAGCTTGACTCGAAGACGCGAGAGTCTGAGCTCGCGGCGGCCATTGAAGATGCCAAGTCTGCCAAGGCCGAAGCCCAGAAGGCCCTCCAGGAGGTTGAGGCAATAAAAAAGATAGCGGCGGGTAAGGCATTCTTTATGCAAAGCAAGCACGTAAAAGTGAATTACTTGTCACTTACCCGAATCCGGAGCTCTCCAGGAGCATTCGCAGACTTGCCCCGTAGCGTGTCGGATGCCGCCGCCTTCTACCGAGCCGAGGAGGGAAGCTCGACGGAGAAGGTGTTCTGGTCTCAGTATGCTGAGGCCGAACACCCGGTGCCCTTAAGCGACCAGCTGAAACAGCTGGTCGAGCTCCATAAGGTGGCCGAACAGGCCATGAAGGGCCTCATAGTCCGGCTGTGGCCTGGAGAGGCCATGCCTGGGAGCTACTTCGGGCTGGTGAGGCGGCTGGTGGAGGCCTGTCCAAGGCTCGAAGTCATCAAGCGCTCCGTATGCATCGAGGGTGCCCGTAGGGCGCTTGCCCGTGCGAAGGTGCACTGGGGCAAGCTGGATGCTGAGAAGCTTGTGAAGGACGGGCCACCGCCGGGCAAGGAGCATCGCAAGCCCGAGATGTATTATGAGGGCGTTCTGAAGGGTGCCCGCCTTGTGGCGGATGAATGTTCCATGAATGTAATTTTTCAGTGAACTCGCTCGTTTTGTCCTGTGCGCTGAAAACTTGTTCATGTGCGCTAAGCAATGCTTTTTGAATTTAAAATATTACCTTCTGTGCGGCCGTTTATCAAATTTGAGAGATGGCGAGTCGTCGGCTTCTGCCCCCATGGCACGAGTGCTAGGGTGTTCAGTATAAACATGAGCGCTCTTTTTCCCATTCTTGGGCCATTCGAGGGAGGCGCTCAACACAACGAACAAGGCAATCGGACTATAATGCTTGAACACTCTCACTTAGCCATAGAATTCTATAATTTTAAATTTCGGCGAAGCCCCTAGTGTTCGGAAGACCGAGTTCGGGGCGCTATCCACGCCTAGGCCGGACAAAGCCGACTCCTCCCTCTAAGCGGCATAAGTCTTTAGGGACTCGAAAACCTCTCGAACAGCGACCAGCTCTCGCCTCATCATGACAGTCAGTTTTAGCTTTCTCTACTGAGGTGCTTAGCCCAGCTCAACTGGGGCACAATCGCAGTAGTTCTCCTAGTGCTACCTTAGCCGATATGACGGAACGTAAGGTACCAAAACATAGGAGCCGGGCAAACCCAACTATTGACCCAAGACATGATTCGGAGCCGATGCATATAATGCTATAAGTTCGGGGTGCCGCACTTGTGAAAGTGTTCGGACTTCTCACACCATGTTGTGGGGTACTTAAGCCCCTGGCGTATTGGCCGTACCAAAGTGTACGGGTGCAACATGTCATTAATGAACATATATTCATAAAAAAGAGGTAATGCAATAATAGATGAAAGCTATGCATTGTTTATTTAAAAAAGCTGCGATCAAAGCAGAACGATACAAATAGTGCGATAAGCAAAAGATGGGACTATCAAATATGTCCTTTCCAGGGGCGAGCTGCGGAATGTTATGCGAAACAGGTATACTGCTCGTTATAGAGACCACCTTAGAGTTCCATAGTGTGGCGTAGCTTTCTGCTTCCCTGGTTGTATCGTTTGTGCGGCAATTGTACTGCCGGACAAGCCTTCCGAAGAATGGAGTCCTGAAAATAAGAGAAAATTAAGAAATCGGCAGCCCCTAGTGCGGTTTAAGCCGCGTTTCGGGCGTGCCGTGATGGTGCCCCTCCCCCTGTGCCCATGGTATTTCTAGAGCGTAGTTATGTACGCGCAACACTGGTTTCGCAAGTTCGCGAGGGCTGGGGTTGGGGCCGCATTGCTACACTTGCTCGGAACGTGCCAGGCGGTCTTGTTGTAGGTTACTCCGGGCGCGCTTGACGGTGTCCGGACGTTTAATGGCCGGACTGGAGAATTGCCTTGAGAGGCTGCTTTGTACTTCCGCTGCGATAGCCGCCGTATGCTCCTCCGTTCGGAGAGAGCGTTCGGTGTTTCCATTGACCGTGATGACGCCTCGAGGGCCTGGCATCTTGAGCTTGAGGTATGCGTAGTGCGGCACCGCATTGAACTTGGCAAATGCGGTTCGCCCGAGCAGTGCGTGATAGCCACTGCGGAACGGGACTATGTCGAAGATTAACTCCTCGCTTCGGAAATTATCCGGAGATCCGAAGACCACTTCAAGTGTAACTGAGCCTGTACAGTTGGCTTCTACACCTGGTATGACGCCTTTAAAGGTCGTTCTGGTGGGTTTAATCCTCGAGGGATCGATGCCCATTTTCCGCACTGTATCCTGATAAAGCAGGTTCAGGCTGCTGCCGCCGTCCATAAGGACTCTAGTGAGGTGAAATCCGTCAATAATTGGGTCTAGAACCAATGCGGCGAATCCGCCATGACGGATGCTAGTGGGGTGGTCCCTTCGATCAAAAGTGATCGGGCAGGAAGACCATGGGTTGAACTTTGGGGCGACTGGCTCCATCGCGTATACGTCCCTTAGCACACGCTTCCGCTCCCTCTTGGGGACGTGGGTTGCGTATATCATGTTCACCGTCCGCACTTGTGGGGGAAAACCTTTCTGTCCACTGTTGTTCGGCGGCCGGGGCTCCTCCTCGTCATCGCTATGCAGCCCCTTGTCTCTGCTTTCGGCATTTAACTTGCCTGCCTGCTTGAACACCCAACAATCCCTGTTGGTGTGATTGGCTGGTTTTTCGGGGGTGCCATGTATCTGGCATGAGCGGTCGAGTATTCGGTCCAAACTGGACGGGCCCGGAGTATTTCTTTTGAATGGCTTTTTCCGCTGACCGGGTTTAGAGCCTTTGAATCCGGCATTAACTGCCGTATCCTCAGCATTGTCGCCGTTAATGCGGCGCTTTTGCTTGTTGCGACGCGACCTGCCACTGCTGTCCTTGGTATCCGAATTACCAGGGCTCTTGGTCATGTTATTGCTGCGAGCTAGCCAGCTGTCTTCTCCCGCGCAAAAGCGGGTCATAAGTGTCGTGAGGGCTGCCATAGATTTCGGCTTTTCCTGTCCTAGGTGCCGTGCAAGCCACTCGTCGCGGATGTTATGCTTGAAGGCTGCTAGGGCCTCTGCGTCCGGACAGTCGACGATTTGATTTTTCTTGGTTAGGAACCGTGTCCAGAATTGTCTGGCCGATTCCTCTGGCTGCTGAATTATGTGGCTTAGGTCATCGGCGTCTGGTGGTCGCACATAAGTGCCCTGGAAATTGTCGAGGAATGCGGCTTCCAGGTCCTCCCAACAACCAATTGATTCTGCTGGCAAGCTGTTAAGCCAATGCCGGGCTGGTCCTTTAAGCTTGAGTGGGAGGTATTTGATGGCGTGTAGGTCATCACCGCGGGCCATGTGGATATGAAGGAGATAGTCCTCGATCCATACCGCAGGATCTGTTGTGCCATCGTATGATTCGATGTTGACGGGTTTGAAACCCTCGGGGATGTGACGATCCATTAATTCATCTGTGAAGCATAGTGGGTGTGCGGCGCCTCTGTATTGGGCTACATCACGACGCAGCTCAAACGAGCTTTGTCTACTGTGTTCGGCCCGGCCGGATTTACTGTATCCGGCGTGACGAGTACCGTCTCGTGCCGTGGGGCGCCCACGTGATCCGTAGATCGATCTTGTTTGCCTTGCCTTATCCTCCAATATATCTCGCAGGTCTGGCGCATTTTCCCATGCCTTGGTAGTTTTTGAGCGGCGCCGGGGTGCGGCTTGAGTGGAGGGCCGAGAGGCCTCTCTGTCGCGGCCACGGGGTGGCCGGTCGGCCGCATCATGCGCTGGTGATGTAGGTTTAGGTGCTTCCTCCTCTAATTGGGGTAGCAACCTGCGCTTTGGGTAGCTCTTGGAGGGGCGTTCGAGTTCATACTCTTCGGCCGCAAGGACTTCCGTTCATCTGTCGGCTAGCAAATCTTGATCAGCTCTAAGCTGATGTTGTTTTTTCTTGAGGCTGCTCGCCGTGGCCATAAGCCTGCGTTTGAAACGCTCTTGTTCGACGGGATCCTCCGGCACGACAAATTCGTCGTCGTCGAGGCTTGCCTCGTCTTCGGAGGGAGGCATATAATTATCGTCCTCGACCTCTCTGTCTGCCGCTCCCTCATGAGGGCTGGCTTCTCTATCCTCCTGTGCTGAATCTTGCTGGAGGTGGTTGTCTTCGGCATTGTCCGGGGTGTTATTATCCCCCGTGCCGGAATCACCGTTTTTGTTTTGGCGGGATTTGGAGCGGCGCCGCTGATGCCGGCGCTTAGGCTGCTTCTTGGAGGGGTCATCCTCCGCTGTTCCATCGGCATTGCCTTCTTTTGGGGTGTCCACCATGTATATATCATATGACAAGGTGGCTTTCCAGTGCCCTATAGGCGCTGGTTCTTGATCGTCTCCTGCATCGGCGTCCATACCGTCGATGTCTTCGGAGTCGAAGTCGAGCATGTCGGTTAAATCATCGACAGTGGCTACGAAGTGGGTGGTGGGTGGGCTTTGAATTTCTTCATCATCCGCATCCCAACCTTGCCGACCATAGTCCGGCCAGGGCTCTCCTGACAAAGAGAGAGAGAGACTTTAGTGAATTCAGAATATCGCCGAAGGGCGAGTGCCGAAAGATGTCCGCGGCGGTCAACTCCATGATCGGCGCCCAATCGGGTTCGATCGGTCGGGGCGTAGAGGGCTCGGAGTCCGGAGAGGAGTCCGGCTCCTTAGAGTCACGGGCTTCGCAGAGAATAGGGCTGGTGTTTGGCTCAATCACCATAGAGATTGCAGCCCCCTAGGCGGTGTCTAACCACCCATCCTCGGTTGGTGTGATCGGCTCCGAGCTAGGGGTCGGAGCGGACAGGTGCGGCCTCCAGGGCACTGTTCGGCGGCAGAGCTAAATCATGCCCATCGTGACAGTGCGGCGCGCTCGGCTGTGGCTCGAATCCGTCGAAGATCAAGTCTCCACGGATGTCGGCTGTGTAGTTCAAACTTCCAAATCTGACCTGATGGCCAGGGGCGTAGCTTTCGATCTGCTCCAGATGACCAAGCGAATTGGCCCGCAGTGCAAAGCCGCCGAATACGAAGATCTGTCCGGGGAGAAAAGTCTCACCCTGGATCGCATCGCTGTTGATGATCGGAGAAGCCATCGGGCCTAAAAGTGACGACACAGAGGAACTCTCAATGAAAGCACCAATGTCAGTGTCAAAACCGGCGGATCTCGGGTAGGGGGTCCCGAATTGTGTGTCTAGGTCGGATGGTAACAGGAGGCAGGGGACACGATGTTTTACCCAGGTTCGGGCCCTCTTGATGGAGGTAAAACCCTACGTCCTGCTTGATTAATATTGATGATATGGGTAGTACAAGAGTAGATCTACCACGAGATCAGAGATGCTAAACCCTAAAAGCTAGCCTATGGTATGATTGTTGTTCGTCCTACGGACTAAAACTCTCCGGTTTATATAGACACCGGAGAGGGCTAGGGCTACACAGAGTCGGTTGCAATGGTAGGAGATCTACATATCCGTATCGCCAAGCTTGCCTTCCACGCCAAGGAAAGTCCCTTCCGGACACGGGACGAAGTCTTCAATCTTGTATCTTCATAGTCCAGGAGCCCGACCGAAGGTATAGTCCGGCCATCCGGACACCCCCTAATCCAGGACTCCCTCAGGGGGCGCCGAGTTGGGCGGGCGCAGTCCTACGACCATGAATCGATGGGGGAAACGGGGGGGGGGGGGTCGAACGAGGTGCTTACTGCGAGCACGTAGGCGAGGTCGGGGAGGCGGGAGGTGGACCGGAGCTCGTCGGACAACGGCGAGATGGCGATGGTGTTCGACGGGGAGAAGGCTCATCCCGAAGCTTGACGAAGCCCCAACTCGAACTGATGGATGTAGTCGAAGGAGACGACGACGGCGAAGCTCCTGGATATCTTGCCCCGATGAGGAAAGGCTGGTGGCCGTAGCTATTCAGGCGGCACGGCCATGGACGCACTCGGGAGAAGGGGAATCTGGAGGAGGGGAGGCGGAGTAAGAGGGAGAGAGAGGAATGGAGAGTGAGTGGAGTGGCAGAGGAGGATGGGAGGAGTCCAAGGAGGCACGGGTGGGCACCTTATCCCCTCCGGGGAGTCGTCGTCGAGGCGGTCCGGCGGGGGCGATCCCCTCGGTCGGTCGAACAAGGGAAGACGATCGCGAGGGGGGAAGTGGGCTGGGCTGCTGGACCTGCCACTGTGGCCTAAGGCCCATGGCAGTGAGGGGTAGCCCTTTTTATATTGCTTATTTTTTCTTCTTTTTTTGTATCTAGTTTAGCTACTGATTTGTATTTATTTGAGTGGCCAACTAAATTTAGTTGAATGTTAAACTTAACACATAATTCAGGGACAACATTGTAGGGTTGCATAGAAAGTTTCAAAGCCAAAGGAATTGTTCAAGCATTTTTTTTTGAAATCGAATAAGACAATTAATATGTCATTGGGCCATTTATATTTTCTTAGGGATTAAAGGGAGAGCCAAATGATGTTGGTTGCCACATGATAATTAGCTAGTGAATATTTTCCACCCAACCAACATTTTTGTTTTGACATTTGAAAACTTTATTTGTTTGACTTAAATTTAAAATTTGAACTGGGTTTCGAACTGACGCGAGTTTATAAACAGTAACCATGATGACATGGCATCATTAGGAGGGAATTATTGTAGCTTAATTATCCGGGCGTCACAATGATGCAGAGGGATAAACTCATGCAATATGATAAAAAAAAACCATCTTGTTATCCTCGATGGCAACAATACAATATGTGCCTTGCTGCCCCTACTGTCACTGGAAAAGGACACCGCAAGATTGAACCCAAAGCTAAGCACTTCTCCCATTGCAAGAAAGATCAATCTAGTAGGACAAACCAAACTAATAATTCGAAGAGACCTGCAAAGATAACCAATCATACATAAAAGAATTTAGATAAGATTCAAATATTGTTCATAGATAGACTTGATCATAAACCCACAATTCGTCGGTCTCAACAAACACACCGCAAAAACAAGATTACATCGAATAGATCTCCACAAGAGAGGGGGAGAACATTGTATTGAGATCCAAAAAGAGAGAAGAAGCCATCTAGCTAATAACTATGGACTCGTAGGTCTGAGGTGAACTACTCACACTTCATCGGAGGGGCTATGATGTTGATGTAGAAGCCCTCCGTGATGGATACCCCCTCCGGTGGAGCTCTGGAACAGGCCCCAAGATGGGATCTCGTGGATATAGAAAGTTACGGCGGTTGAATTAGGGTTTTGGCTTCGTATCTGATCGTTTGGGGGTACGTAGGTATATATAGGAGGAAGGAGTACGTCGGTGGAACAATAGGGGCCCCACGAGGGTGGAGGGCGCGCCTGGGGGGGAGGTAGGCGCGCCCCTACCTCGTGACCTCCTCCTTTGTTTCTTGACGTAGGGTCCAAGTCTCCTGGATAATGTTCGGTGAGAAAATCACGTTCCCAAAGGTTTCATTCCGTTTGGACTCCGTTTGATATTCCTTTTCTTCGAAACCCTGAAATAGGCAAAAACATCAATTCTGGGCCGGGCCTCCGTTTAATAGATTAGTCCCAAAAATAATATAAAAGTGGATAATAAAGCCCAAAAATGTCCAAAATAGTAGATAATATAGCATGGAGCAATAAAAATTATAGATATGTTGGAGACGTATCACACGACCAGTGCCATGCCTTGCATGATCGCATGCAATTCCGCTTTCAACGCGTCGTTGCAATTGAATATACACATGTATGCTGCAAAGATTACACTCCCATCTTGACGCCGAAGGATCATACCCGCCGCAGCAGACCCATCCTCCTGCATGAAAGCACCGTTCACCGAGAGGGCAGCGAATTCAGCCGGCGTCCACGCCCAAGACAAAGGGGTGCTCGGCCTGGGAACCACGTGTGGAGCCTCCTGAACCCTCGGCATCTTCCCCTTAAGAATTTCTTCCATTGAAAATCCACTGGATAGGTTGAGGGAGTTCATATAACTCTGGAGGTAGTCTGACGTCGTCGACAACGGGGGAGCCTCCTTGTCATGAGTGAGGTCTGAGCGCAAAGACCAAATTCGCCATATCAGCATGATTGTGCAATCCCTCATTTGATCGTCGCAGTTCGCAAGAACATTTAACAACCAGTCCAGTTCTGTGTCTTGTAAGACATCATTGATAGGAAGATGCCATACCAGCCTCATGTGTGTCCAAATTCTGCTCGCATGATCACATGAGACTAGAGCATGGAAGCTCGTCTCCTTCTCTCTCCCACATAACGGACATCCATCTCTAATTGAGATGTGCCTATATTTCTTCCACTCATTTGTAGCAAGGGCACCCGAAACAGCCTTCCAAGCCATAATCTTCATTTTCAACGGAACTTGGGAACTCCAAATACGCTGCCAGATAGGCCTCCGTCCGGAGGGGTTGCCAATAGAGGAACTCAAGTGTACCGAATGCTGAACTTCCGTTGCGAGATGGTAAGAACTTCGGACAGTAAACTGTCCACTCTTTTGAGGGAACCACGCGATGAAGTCCTGCTCATTCCTAGGTGATGTGCGAATCTTCAGAATCTCCCACACATCCAAGTCCCAAAAGTGTGCCCTGAGCCGCTGCACATTCCATGCACCATGCTCATCCAAGAAGTCATCCTTGTATCGACAATTCCCCTTGGGAGTTACTGGCCAAAAATTATGTCCTCTAGGGATCCAAGCATCTCTCCATGTTTTAATGAGAGTACCATTACCTACTCGCCATATAATGCTTTTCTTCACAAGATCAAGTCTGTGAACAATACCTTTCCACACCGCCAAAGAACTAGCTGAGAATACCGTGTCCAATAAATTCCCCCTTGGGTAGTATTTAACCTTCAACAAGCGAGCACACAAGCTGTCCGGGCTGTCCAGGAGACGCCAAGCCTGCTTGTCCAACAAAGCTTGATTAAAGGCCCTCATATCACGAAATCCCATACCTCCCATAGCCTTCGGAAGCATCATCTTCTCCCAGCTAAGCCAGCCATCTTCCTCTTCTCGTTCTCCACCCCCACCAATACTGCCTCATCATCTTTGTAAGATCATCACACACCGAAGCAGGAAGTCAGAACACACTCATAACGTATGTTGGGATTGTTTGTGCCACGGCCTTAATGAGGATCTCCTTGTTCCCAACAGAAACATATTGTTCACTCCAATCAATTAGCCTTTTCCTTAGCCTATCCTGAAGGGTCTCAAACTGGCCCTTATGCACTCTACCTTCAGGTACCGGCAAACCGAGGTATTTTGGTTCAAACACTTGTTGCTACACCTCCAAGATATTATTGATTTCCTCCACCACTGACGCATTACAGTTTCTAGAGAAAAGGATGGAACACTTCTCGGGATTAATAAGTTGACCCGTCGCCGACGAATAAGTGTTCAACAAACCTTTAACAATGTTCGCTTGCTGGCCAGAAGCTTCAAAAAACAGCAAAGTATCATCCATGAATAAAAGGTGAGATATCACCGTTGCACCACGACAGATGGTCACTCCTCTCAAGCTTCCTTCATTCACTGATTTTGACAGGAGAGCAGAAAGAGCATCAGCAACAAAGAGAAATAAGAAAGGAGACAATGGGTCACCTTGTCGAAGTCCTCTTGATGGTGTAAAAACCTCCAACAGCTTCCCATTAAATTTGACAGAATATCGTACTGATCTCACGCATGTCATAATCCAAGAAATCCATTGATTTGAGAACCCCCATTTGTTTAACGCCTTCTCCAGGAAGTCCCAATCAACACGATCATAGGCCTTGGACAAATCAAGCTTGTACGCACATGCAGCAATACTGTTTCCTTTCAGATTTTGTATGTGATGAATGCACTCAAAGGCAATGATAGAATTATCTGAGATAAGCCGGCCCGGGATAAAAGCACTTTGGTTCTCCGATATCAACTCTGAGAGCTGCGGCCTAAGCCGGTTAACCATGCATTTAGACACAATTTTATAAATAACATTGCAAAGACTGATCGGCCTAAAGTCCTTGAGCTCCTTGGGGTGAGGAACTTTCGGGATAAGGACGATCGCCGTGTCATTAACACCTTCATGCAAAATACCAGAGACAAAAAATTCTAACACCGCTGCAATAATTTGAGGTTTTAACTCTGACCAGTTACGCTGGAAAAACCTTGCTGGAAATCCATCCGTTCCGGGGGCCTTCAATGGTCCTATTTCAAAAAGAGCATCCGACACCTCCTCCTCAGAAAAAGGGGCGCACAGCCTGTCGTTCATAGCTTCAGACACCTTCGGCAGAACTCTTTCAAGCACACTGTCCGGAGTTAAGGTTGGATCCTTGGTGTAAACTTCCTTGAAGTAAGATGTTGCCATTCGTTCCATGTTAGAAGGGGACACGCATCAAGTACCATCCGACCGTCGCAACTTCTGAATATAGTTCCTTCGTGCGCACCAAACGGCCCTACGATGCAAGTAAGCAGTGTTGCGTTCACCCTCCTTCAGCCACGTAATCCGTGACCATTGAAGCCACATCATCTCTTCACGATACAAAAGTTCATTCAGTTGAAACATTTTCTGGCGGATCTCAGCACGGTCGGCATCCCTAAGCTGTAGATCAGCCAACTCCTCACATAGTTTCTCAATTTCTTGTGTCACATGGCCAAAGTGCTCCTTACTCCATGCCCGGAGCCCCTTCATCATTTCATGCAGGGCCTCTCGGACCGCCGCAAGGTCGCCGGCAGGATTGCTCCTCGCCCAGTTCCTTCCCACAACTTCGGCTAGCGCGGGATGTCGTTCCCACATAATCTCATACCGGGGCGACGCCTGACCGCTCTTTGGTTCCACCATTGTGAGCTGCACCAGGAGCGGACTATGATCAGACCATGAGGATGCCAGGTGAAGCACTTGCGCAGCCGGGAAGAGCTCCCTCCAATTCTCATCTGCACATGCGCTGTCAAGGCGGACCCGAATGGACCGGTCACCCGGCTGACCATTATCATATGTAAAAGGAAATCCCGAGAAGCCCAAGTCCCATAGCTCACAGGCCATCAAACAATCACGAAATAACATCATTTGATTCTCAGAACGTTGGTTCCTTGACATGTGCTCATGCCGCCACATAGCCTCGTTAAAGTCGCCACAAACCAACCATGGTTCAGAAGAGATCGCACGTAGCAGGGATAGTGCAGTCCACATGCGGTGCCGGTTCTCCACCCGAGGTTCGCCATATACAAAGGTTGTCCTCCAAATCTTTTCACTCGCCATGTCCTCCACTCGCACATCAATGTACCGTGCACATGAATCCAACATAGTCACGTTAAGCTTCTCATCCCAATAGAGCGCGAATCCTCCACTGAGACCATCACTCGAAACACCCGCAAAACCCTTCAAGTGTAACCTCCATTTTAATCTCTCCATCTTTGTAGAGGCCTGCCTTGTCTCAGACAAAAACACAAGCCCCGAGGAATTGGCTTTTGAGAGGGCCAAAACCTCACGAACTGTCCGACAGTCCCCCCCCCGGCAGTTCCACACGAGAATATTCATTTCTCCCGGCGGTCCTCCTCGAAGGAGGTCGCCGATCTATCTCCAGACACATTGCTCGAGTCGACACGGGCTCTCTTGCTGTTGCTGCTGCTGGAAGGAGAGGAGTTCTCCGTCTCATCCTCTCCCTTCCCTTGAGTAAGTGCCAAAACACCCCGAGAACCGTTGTTTTCCACGCTATTAGACCCTGGTTGATCACCCTCCAATGCGAGTCTTTTCCTACCAGCAGGATCCACTTGCATGTTCGTGTGTCCCTCCTTAGACGGGCTTGTTGCCGCATCCAAGGTCTCCGGATCAATCACCTTCTCCCTTGGCGAGATGTTCTGCGAGGGTTGAGGAGCAGGCTGCTTCTGGTTCCTCCCTCGGCTAAAGCTATCATGGGAAGGAGGCTTATTCAGGCCGTCCGCATAGAGCCAAGCGCCATACTTCTTATCCTTCTCCTCACTAGTAATTATGCACGTGCAACGCACGTGTGACTTTAGTAAAAACAGGTTTGCATTAAGTTTATTCTGAAACCTGAACTTGTATGCATACTATTATACCAACTTAAACTTCTAATCCCTAAAATCAAACCCTAAACCTTGTTCTCGAGCTGCCAACAACCTGCAATCGCAGGTGTTTATTCACACAAAATCGAACTGCAACCAACATGTATTACTAAGCAAAGCCAAGGGGGTCGCCCAAAAGGAAGAAACAAAGTAGATAGCCTCACATGGACCAGCAGAGAGCAATGGTCTTGAAGATTGCAAAGCATAGAAGTGTAAGAGAAGAAAAGTACTCTTTGTATCTGAATTTTGCCTTCCTTTTTGTGTGCGCAGGCTGCATCTGTGTCATGTGGAGAATTAATCAAGATCTGCAATGAAAATGTTAACACTTTGCATGTGTTCCCGTGAGTGATGGTCCGAACTCCGAAGCCTATGGAATGAAATGCCTTGTACTTGTAACATTGAAGTTGTCTACTGTACAAATATGCTACTGTATGCAAAGAAAACACCATTATTTTCTTGTTGAATCATCAACGTTGTGCATATTCCTTGGAACCTGACACAAGGCAGTTTGCCAGGCATTTCACTCTCACATTAAGCAGCATGAGATTACCGCCCAAATAATAAGAGCACTTGGTTCGTTACAGTTGTACACAAATGAGAAGGCTTTACTGCAACACAGTACTGAATAAGAATACAATCTTCGAAGAAAAGCCACCTGTGGCATCAAGGATGTCATCTATACCAGAAACCAATGGCATCTACAGAGCTAAATTCTTCATAGGTCCAAAATACACAACAAAGTGTCAAGTGCTATTTAGGAAGAACCTAGTCCTTTACATTGGTTCACATTGCCCTCACATAGAGCTGGGTATACTACAGATCATATTGTACAGGAGTGACTGCTGCATCATTTAATTAACTGAATTGTATGCAGGATACATCATCAGATCACACCATTTACAATAATAAATATTACCAGCAAAGAAATAATACCAATTGAAAAAAAAACACTTTGGTTATTGGACGCCATGAGACAGGGGAGCAGCGAGATGGGGGGCCCATGAGACGAACGGTGCCGCCAGATGTGGCTTCTTATCTAATCAAATTCCATCATACAAACAAAACAGAATTAAGAGGAATTTTTTTTAGATAGCCTCACATGGACCATCCAACACGTCCCAATTTTGCGAGAAACAAGAAGATCATCAATAAGCTCTTACAACATTGCTCACGAGGCTCTAAACTCTGAATTCGAGTGTGTCTTGTACTATAATTGTTTAGCTCATAGAGATAGCCCTGGTGGGATCATAGATTCTATCGGCTATAGGCAAATGTAGCAGGTTATGCAATTCACGCTATAATTGACTGAAAATTTGGCACGTCTCCCTATTAAAGAAAAGGTTGCAATGCAGAATAGTGGTATAAAAATTAGAAGGTCAAAGGAACTACAAATTACCAAGAAGAAGAAAATAACAAGTGTGAAGCAGATCAGTGTTACCTTTGTGACGTACTCGCCTAAACCCTTCCAAAAATAACAATCAAAGCAAGCGGCTGCAGATTCAAAAAGGAAGGATATGTGTACAGCTCGTGTGCTCTTGCAATTTTTGATATGAAAGAATGCATTTTGTTTCAGCGCAAAAAAAGAAGAAAATGATGATAGGTTACAGAAAACAAATACATACACCAAATTAAAGGAACACATTTTTTATTTGCAAAAATGAAATCAGGCAACTACGCGATTTAAAGGAACACATTTAGTTTTATTCTAATCTGGATCCAAGAGGACATCAAATGCATGAATCCAATGTTGTGGCACTGTCACGGAGTACAGGCAACATTCCCAGCAACTTGATAGAAGATGTGTTGTCAAACGCACCGTTTCTTGACAGTCATGTACTTGAACCAGTTACAAACTCTTACTAAATGACTCGCCATTTCTTAATAAAAAAGACAGACAAATGACGATCTCTTAATATGCTCAATAGAAAAGCATTGCCAAACAAAACTCCACTTGTGCGTCTGACAGATTGTGAGACTGCAAGCGGCCAATAGCTTTCCATGTTCCATCCCAGCAAGTGGTGTTGATTTAGCCTACAAGAGAGTGAAATCTCATTATAACTCATTGGTAAACCATAGACATATTCTGCATCAACTAATGCGAGTACTGTCATTCAGAGACAAATAGTAAGGTATGAACTCTTGCCCAGCAGTATATTTCTCTTGCAATGCCAAAATTTGCAGTGGTTCCTAGAGTTTAGAAAGCTCAGAAATACTATGCATTCATCCATTTCGAGAGTTTATATGAAAAAAAAGAACAAGCATCTACTGCAACCTCACATTTGAGCACTTAGATTGAGCACACATGTTCTGAACCAGAAAAATCAAGCACGGTAACAGGTAAGGTCACCACGCACGCACCTGGGAGCATGATCTCAATTCTCAGGGAGAAGGCGTTTGACATTAGGCAGCAACCGGGTTCCCTTGTCCGACCGACCTTACAACACCATCAGGTAGAGCGAGACGGCGAGAGCGTGCGGGCGGATCTCTTCTGCCTCCCCTTTTCTCTCGGCTTCTTTTTTGGCTGCCCTCCTGGAGTGTCCTCTAGCCACCACTTGGCCCTAGAGAGGAGGCCATGAAGCCGAGGGCGTCTTCCTCTCCGCCGGTGCAGGAAAGCAAGGAAAAGGAGAGGGGCAACATGAGGAGGGGAATGGAGGAGACCCGTCGCCGTCGCCGCCGACGCAGGTTCAGCCCGCTACATCTCGCGCCGCCGCCGCCGACGCTCGACCGAGGAGAGGAACACCGGCATCGCAGATGCAAGTTGAGCCCGCTGCATCCCGCGTTGTCGACGCTGCTCGAGGGATGATAGCGACCCGGCCGCGTCCTATAGCGGCAGCAAGGAGAGAGGAGGGAGGCGGAGGCGGAGGTGGGTGGAATCGATTCCCCTGTTGCGGGCCGGTGGGTGATCCGCGTGTTGCGCGAGGGGCCACGGAGCGCTAATAGGATTGGCAGACCACGGCGCTTGGCAGAACATTTCATCTGAGTCGTTGATCTGATTGACAGACTATTAACATGATGTAGACGGTGGGATGTGTGTAACTTAATTTGATCTAAGGGTTGTGTTTATCCTGTGTACACTTTATGGTGTGGGTTTAGAAAAACTCAAGTTTGTTCTTTTAATAGTAGTATAGAAGTATATATGCACACCGGATCCGCACTCCTTGTAGTTGTGTTCAATCAGCCCACATACACTACAGAAGCGTGCCAATTTTCCATATCTCACCAAATAAATCTGGCGTTCTTTCCCTCTCATGGATTTAGTATAAGATTAATTTGTCGGGAAATGTTCGAAGCAAAACCATGCTTTATTGCTCCGTGTGCAGCTCGTGGTATTTTTTTTCTCGGGTCCGACTATGTTGAGTTCATCATCTGTTTGTGGTCCTCTTCACTTGTTTTCTTTGTATTTTTAACAGTATATACACAAGAAAGCTACCAAACTTGCGTACAGCTACACACTCAAAAAAGTTTGGCCGTGGCCGCTCAAACAAAAAAAGCTACGCATGCACACTACTATAGATCAATTAAGGTGCTTGCTTGTGAGATTGGTTTTGAGGCTAGCTTTGCAAGTATGAGAGAACGAACGACAGGGATTGTAGCCATTGGGACTAGGCTAGCTTGTGTGCAGGTGCTTCAAAAATCCGATTTTTTTTAAAATGTGACCAAAATTTTAAATTATGGAACTTCGAATATTTTTCTGGAAAAGGGAACAAATCCTAAAATTCTGAATATTTTCTGGAAATAGTGAACATTTTTTTAAGAAAGATTTGTTGTACATATTTTGAATTTAGAACAAAATTTTGATTCCAATTTTCTTTGAAATGTGAAATTTTGTAACTTTCTTTAGTATTTCCGAATGTCTTAATTCCAAACATTATTTAGAAAATACGAACAATTGTTGCCATTTGGATTTTTTTTTAAATGAACAAGTTTTTCTAAAAGACATTGAACATTTTTCAAAGTTTGTGACTTTCTAAAAAGAAAAAAAAAATCAAATAGCCCGGTTGCATGTTAATGTTGGACTTGCAACTAGGACAAATAAAGTTTCGGATCAGTTGTAAGTTGGTTGTGGATTTCAAACTCAGATAAAATAAAGGTCAATGGTGGACTTGCAATTGTGTCAAAAATCTTGGCTAGTTGCATGTCAATGGTGAACTTGCAACTGGTTAAAAATGGTCGGACCTAGTAGTGAGTCGATGGTTAACTTGTAACTACAAATAAAAAAAGATTACACATGTCACAATTGCGTGTCGGGGGTTGACTTGGAACTGGTATAAAAAGGGTCAGACCTAGTTGCAAGTCGATGGTTGACTTGTACCTGAGATAAAAAAAGGTCGGAACCTCAGTCGCGACTTGAGGGTGGACTTGCAACTGGGAGAAAAAAGGCTGAGGTCCCGGTTACGAGTCGAGGGTGGGATTGCAGCTAGGACAAAAAGAAGGTCGGGCCCAGTTGCGAGTCGAGGATGGGCTTGCAACTGGGACCCAAAAAAAGATTTGACCCTAGTTGCGGGTTGAGGGTGGACTTGCTACCGGGACAAAAAAGGTCGGTCCCAAGTTGCGAGTCGAAGATGGACTTGTAACTGGGATAGAAAAGGATGTGCCCTAGTTGCGAGTCGAGGATGGACATGCAAATGAGACAAAAAAAGCTCGGATCCTAGTTGTGAGTCATGGCTGGACTTGGAACTGGGACAAAAAAAGGTTGGGCCCCACTTATGAGTCGAGGATGAACTTGCAATTGGGATAAAAACAAACTATGGGCCCAATTTCGTATCGATGGTAGACTTGCAACTAGGACTACACAAATTACGATACCGATTGTGAGCCGATGATGGACTTGCAACTGGAATAACTACAAACTATAAACCCTAGTTGTGATCTAAGAGTGGTGTTGCAACTGGAACAAAAGATAAACTATAGTCTCGGTTGAACTTCGATAACTTTTGTCTCTGGTTAAAGGAAGATTTTGAAGAAAAAAATTGGAGACAAAAAAAACTACACAGGAATGAACCCACATGGAAAGGAAAACAGGACAAAGAAACTAAAAAAACACGTAAATGTTCTATGCACAAAAACTAAAATGAGACAGGTCAAAGAAAAAGGGAAAAAAGTTGAAAAGTTGCACATGATGGGCCACTGGGCCTCTCGCACAACACCATGCTTTTTGACAAAAAAATATGGGAATCATAGTTGGAAAGTTGAAAAGTATGCTTTAAATGCAATCTACAAACTAGAAAGCAAAACTGCTGCTAAAAATGGGAATGGGAGTAGGCGAGTAGCAGTGAGTAGAGAGTAGCAAACAGGAACAAAAAGACATGAGAAAAAACATGATCATCCTACCATTCAAATCTCATGGTAGCCCACTGGAAAAAAACCAAAAGAAGCACATATCTCTGCATAGACTGGGCCCAAACACAGACAAAGACCAGCCCAGACGGAAATAAAAAGTGTAGCCCAGACTCAGGCTGAAGACAACGACACGCTGTACACGCATGAAAACAATGGAATAACTAGCGATCACAAAATTTAGTAAAAGAAACTAGCGATAACAAAAGTTCATCTACAAATACTAGCGATCCCAGAAAAAAAAACTAGCGATCACATGGATCCAATTAGTTTAGACTTAGATGTGAGGTAAGTATTTCACATCTAGATGTGAAATAAAAAATCCATTTTTTTTCTCACTATGGAAATCGGAGACCAAAGGTCGTACGTCGAGCAGTTTCGTTGTTTATTTGCTTGTGCAGCTCGTGGCGTTTTTCTTTGTTTCAAAAATCACCTCGTGGCGAGAGAAGAAAAAGTTTTGCTTGTTGAGCTAACAAGAGGACGAATTTGTCATATAGATTAGGTTATCCAGCTTACAATTAGGTAGGAGTACAATGTTATACTCAAAACGTTTCTTTCGAGGTCAAGAAGATTATATAATCTCGTTCGGAAAAATAGGTTATTTAAGCCGGCAAAAGTGGACAATTTTTTTGTGATTTGGATGACATGTAAAGCTTCCTGGTGACGATTTAGAAGATCAATCATTGTCATGTCCTCAGCAACATTATTGATTTCGGTTTTGCTAAAGCACATCGGTATTACACATCTAAGTCCTATGTCATTGATCTTACACGGAGATTCATGTTGGTATTTCGTTTTTCAATTTTCTTTGCTTTTTATGCTTGATTGAGTCAATTAGATATGCAATAATTTGAATACATCTAGATGTGTCCTAGACACATCCCATTGATTTAGTATGTTTGAACAGAAAAAATGGTCGAACAGGCAGGTCATGGAGTGACACCGGCAGCCTGACACAAGCGTCATAGAATCCTGTTGTGGTCAAACGATGCCGCCTTCTCTCAGGCCAAGTGTCTGGTTGGGCGTGGTCTTAGAGTAAAAAACTACAGACATATGTTTCTTACTTATGTTGAAATTTTTCATACAAATTCCTCTAATATCCCAACCCCTCTGGAAGGATTAGATTATTCAACATCCCCCCTCTTTCTCTATATATATAGGTTTAGGTCCAAATGCTTCCATCCTTGATGACCGTGTCCTGGACTAGGGGTGTTAACCACGTCGGCATGGCAGTCATGGGTCGGGCCAAGGACCGCTGACAACCAAAGAAAGGGCCATGTTCACCATGACCCACGGCGTACTCAAGATGGAATCCTTCAAAGACTTGGCACACACTTCAAGACACGTTTGAATAATCGAGATGTTTATCCCTAGATGTAACCGACGTACATGTAACTCTAGGTACCCCCAGTGCCAATATAAGCCGATGGGTTTAGTTCGTATGGTTAAGTTAGATACATATACATATGATCTCGAGGTAGACCATCCTGTACTTTATACCCCATCCACAATCCCTAGTGTTAGGACTTTAGTCACGAGGCCAACGCATCTATGTGGTAGCTTGAGAGAGATTGAGCGGGACGAGAGACGCGATGTTTTACCCAGGTTTGGCCCCTCATGGTGGAGGTAAAAGCCTACATCCTGCTTCATTGATATTGATGATGAAGATCACAATTACACGGGTGCTCTAACTCGAGAGCTCTAGACTTGTTTGTCTAACCCTAACTTATCAAACTTGTGGAACTTGTCCCCCTTGGGGTGCCCTGCCCCTCTTTATATATGTTGAAGGGGCGGCTTACATGACTAGTCCTATTAGGATTAGGATTACTCTATTACAAGTGGAGTCCTAGTCTTACTTCCTTTGTAAGGGAATATTCCGTATGCTTTCCTCTTAAGCCGGCCCACCATAACATAGGCCGGTCTTCCATGAACCGCCTGTCGGGCCATCGGGTCTTCTTGTTCCTCTTGACCCACCTTCCGGGTTACCAATGAGTCACCAGGCCCAGCCGGGTCATCAGTGAGTGGAGGGATCCGAGCGGGTCACTTCGTGAGTCGCCAAGTCAGGGCTGGTCACCAGTGAGTCGCCAAGTCCGGCCGGGTCATTCCGCGGGGTATATCCCCGACATTAGCCCCCAGTTTAATTTGGATTTATCCATGTTAAACTTATCCTGCAAAATAAACACAAGAACAAATTTGACAGCTTGTGCTCCGGGTTAAAAATTCTTGTAAGCCGGCACCTGATCATCCTGAAGTCCTTGTCATTTCCTTCTTCTAGAAAGTCCGGGTCAATAGGCCAGCTTCATAATAAATTGGCTCTTGTAGAAAAATATTATAAGAAATAATTCATTTAAGTCGGCCTTCAATGCTCTGACTTGACAAAAATATTGGTCTTGAAATATTCAACTGATATTCAGCCGGCTTAAAGATGTAGATCTTGTCGATTTATGATTGCCAAAATTGTCCGGTTATAAACAAATGATGCCGGGTCATGTAATTGTTGCTGATGCCGGGTTAATCTTATGATGACGCCGGGTCATAAACTTTGCAGATTTCTCCGATAATAATATAATACCTGATTTGCTCAGAACTGAGAATTTGAAGTTATTCCTCCCTTATATGCATATCACCTGTAGCCCCTAAGTGCCGGGTTGTCATGCTTGCAGCAACCTGGGACTTGTAATTACCTTATGCTCATAAAAAATTCAACCAGTGTAGCCCCCAAGGGCCGGGTCTTTATGCAATAATAAGCAGGGACTTTGTAAATATGATCATGTAAACTTGAGCAGCAACGTGTAGCCCCCAAGGGCCGGCCCAGTAAGATATTACTGAGCTTGGACTTTGCATATTCTTCATTGATAATAACATCATATGATGTAATCTCCACCATAGGGCTTGAACCCACGTCCACAAGGTTAAGAGCTTTGTACTCTACCAACTGAGTAGTGGATCTTTCAATATAATGGATTGAGGCTTGTGTACCTTGAATTTTGACAGGAGCAATTGGTAGCCCCCAAGGGCCGGCTCATTATGATGTGATGAGCCAGGTCTTCAATAAGGCCAGTAAAATTGTCTTTGCATTAGCCCCCAAGTGCCATGGTGCATGCTAGCAGTGACATGGGACTTGCGTATTTGATATAATCTCAAACTGAATAACGTATCCCCCAAGTGCCGGGTTGTAAGCCTGCAGCAACTCGGGACTATTCTTTCCATTGTAGAATAAATCATATCCATTGATAAAATAATAGTCATTGCGCCAAAGCGACTTTGAATACCTTATCTGTTGACAAGTAAATCCGGAGTTTAAATACCCGGCGGCTCTTGGCCGATGGCCGAAATTTTTATAACCCGGCGGTTTACAGCCTTTGAGAAAATAAAGAATTGATAACCCTTTTGAGACACCAATTTCAATCTTTGATAATGGGCTGAAACTTAATCATTTATGTAAGTCATAACTCTATAAATCCTGCACAGAGTTTAAACAACATATGCCCTAGCGACTTAACATCAAAATCCAGGGCGGGTAATCACTCAAATGTAGTCTTATCCTGCACATAAGTAAATCACAAGATCCCTTGGCGGTTTACCGCAGGGCGGATCATAATATCCCACATATAACCATTGTGATATTTAATTTGTACTGCCGGTTTACATGACCTATGCAGTAAGGGTGATAACCCAGTCCTTAGAAGCCAATACTTCCAAATATATGATGATTGTCACATGCTGGCGTCTTATTGTCCAAAGCCAAGCGCGGTTTAAACGAAACCACACTTATATGCTTCAGATATGAGCAAAAAGTCTCAAAACCCAAAACATTGTTTGCAAAAACTTAAACCAAATAAAAATTGAGGTTTCTAATTCGAATACGATCAGTAAACCGTTTCAAAGGGGTTAAGCTAGGATTCTAATACGATCATGTAGCCCCTAGTGGCTTTGGCGTTGCGCCGATCAAGAGGGTACCAGTAGCTATATTCTCTTTGGTTCGAATATGACCTATGTTTGAACAGGAAGCCCCCAAATGACCTTGAGAGGTTTTTAACGACCCTGATTCGAATACGATCCAAGTCGGACCCAAAAGGGGTTAAGCTATGATTCAGATACGATCAAGAAGCCCCCTAGTGAGTTTGACTTTGCGCCGACCAAAAGGGTTACGACAGCTATGTTCTCTTTGGTTCGAATACGACCTATGTTTGAACAGGAAGCCCCCAAATGACCTGTAGCTGAGGCTATGAGCCGGTTCAAAGGGTAATCATAGCTTAGCTCAATAAGCCGGAATCCCCCAAGTGATATATTTCTGAGCTGTGCTCGCCGAGTGCCTATGTTTGAGTTGTTCTATGCAACAAACTCTCTTTGGCCCCTGCAATTTTTTCTGAAAACTCAAACTTGCGAGAGATGAACTCTTTTTAAACCGGAATTTCAAACCGGATATTGAGAGCTTCAAAGCTTTGTAAGAGACAAATTTATCTTGAGCCGGATGTTTGAACCAGATTTGAGAGCTTCAAAGCTTTATGGGAGAGAGATGTCTTTTGAGCCAGATTTTAAATCGGAATCTTTATTTTGAACCGGCAATTTTGTGACGGCCTTTAATTTTTTATCAATATGGCGGTGACCTCCGGAACCGGGTTATCATTCCCTTCAATGACCCGGAGTTCTCGAGTCATGTCATTGTAGCCCCCGAGTCTTAAGACTACTCGAGGAGTTGGCTTGAGACTCTCCATATTTGACCGTGATATAAACCGGTATGAGTCCTTCAATAGCGCAATGATATAATAACCCATTTTTGCAGTAGACAATTTGTCCTGCATTGGAAAACTTGCAAATCAGAGTAATTGCTCTTTTAAAGAAAGCAACATATAATGTAAAAATATAATGGATCGATTTCACCTGATATGTTAGGCCAGAAAATATCCGCCGCGGAGTTAACGATCACCACGGTGATGCTGAAATCAATCACAGACGAATCAGTTGCGGAAACAGACAGATGAGTCAGTCGCGACGTTGTAAGCCAGTGCGGACGGGGAGAGTCGGCCGCTGTGTCGTAAGCCGGTGCGAACGGAGAGAGTCGGCCGCTGCGTTGTAAACCGGTGCGGACGGGGAGAGTCGGCCGCTGCGTTGTAAACCGGTGCAGACGAGAGAGTCGGCCATGGGCATGGACAATAAGTCAATTGCCTGTGTTGATGTAGCGGGGGTGACAACTTTGCGCAGAACAAGCGCCAGTGCAAAAATAATATTTACTCACGCCCCTTTTTCAACACCTTTTTGTAAGGAATAATTGCCCTGCGAAAAAAATATCATAGGCAAGTAATTGTTCTTTGATAAAAACAATATGTGTTAAGAAAAATAACTTGGATGGATATCATCTGATCTGTACAGTTGACGGATGATCCATACGCAGGGTAGGAATTAACCTTTTTTTTGAAAGTAGGGTAGGAATTAACTGAGATATATGAGTCACCAGCATTTCTTTCCTTTTTTTATCCTCAGAGGTGAGTGAGTCTTTTTTAGCAAACCAATGCCCTGTGCTTTGATTCACGTAGTGCCACCAGCTCTTGTGCACACACAACTGGCCGCCTGCGAGGCTGGACCTCAGGACTTCTGGTGAAGACGTACCATAGCCTTGCAATGTGCGCCAGGCTGCTGGCTGAATTTGTTCCTTGTCTTTGAGTTCTTCGCTTGACGTTGTGAATATTGTGCGCAGGGTTGGCTCGTTGTGGCAATAGTTCAACGCTGGCCACGGTGGAGATGACTCGAGGGCGGCTTGCGACAGGCCAGCTTGACGAGTGGCGGAAAGGTCAGCGCTCGATGTGACACTGCGGGCGCCGAGGTGAACGGCTCGGAGGCGGGCCCTGGCAGAGGAGGCAACTCAAAATCAATCGGCAGGGGCGACAGCGGAAGCGAGGCCGTCGGGGTGGTCGCGCCGGAGCCCGGTCGAGCCGGCGCGATGCACAATCGGAGCGAGTCGGAGCGGAGGCCACTCGGAGTCGGAGTCCGGTGGCTGAAGGCAGTCGGCGGCTTGCTGCTGCGACACGCGGCGGAGGCGAGCCAGCGATGGCGGCTCAGAGGTCGGCCCTCCCGGCAACTCAGGGTGAAGCCAAGGCGGCGACGGTGGAGGTCGGCCGGCCCGAAGGCGGACCCGCTGAGAGGAAGCGGAGCGACGCCGAGGCGTGGTTAGGCGGCAGCAGCCATCGGGCCGGCTCGGGGTGAACCACGGTGTTGAGGGCGGCCCACGGCATCGAAACAGGGGCCGCGCTAGCGAAGGCGGGCAGGCCAGCGCAGAAGTCTAGCGATTCAATACAGCCCCAGTGGCTCGTAACCAAGCGGTGACTTAACATGAGACAACGGCGGCTTGTTGGCAGGTCGACGGGGCAGCGACGACTCGGCGTAGGAGAGCTTGCAGACGGCGGCTCAGCGGTCATGGTAGTTGAACGCCGGCAACTTGAATTGGGGGCGGCTCAGGAGACTGGCGGCCTGGAATCGGCGGCTCGGCACGCTGCTAATCCGTGCAATGAGGCGGAGGCGTGGCGCGGCGCAGATGGCAGCCCAAGGCACGCCCACAGCTGCAGCATGCGAAGATGATGACCACGAGTGAGAAAAACGAGGCCGGCGAGGTGACTTGATGCGGAGCAAGGTGAGGCCCGCTTGGCACAATGTCCACACGGGTCGATGCGGTAGTGTGGAGGCGAAAGTGAAGTCGGCTTGGTACAGCTGCGGATGACGAGGCAAAACGTGACGACAGTGACAACTTGCGGCCGCGAGGCACAGGCCCAAACCAGATTGGTGCGGCCGTCGCCGCGAGCTGCGGCAGAGACAGAGGTGAGTCAACGGCGGAGCCCGAGTCCGTGGAGACGTCCGCTTCCGGGTCGTGGCTGGATCCATGTCCTCCTTCAAGTTGCGATCTTCTTTCTTCTTCTTCTTCTTTTGATAATTGAAAAACCAAACCAATACTACCAACAGCTCCACAAACTGGTAGTACTAGTTGCTTGTTGGACAGATTACTCCTCCTCAAAATCCGAGTTTTTACATGGTCTGCACTCAAATACTCGGGGGACCCTTTAGGGCATCTCCAATAGTTTGTATGTTAGCTTGTTGGTAAAATATGCCATGTCATTAATCAACGCCTTAACATACAACAACTCCAATGGGTTGTATCTAGTTTGCCCAATAGGATGCGAGATAATAAATGGGTGCTCTCTCATTCTACATTGAAGCTTGTGCAATGGGTGTTGGTTCATGTACATACAACCTTCCTCTCTTTCCTCATTTATTGTATGACACATCATCAAAAATCCTATGTGGTAAAGTCTACCAACAACTATCTCACAACCATTGGAGATGCTCTTACATGAACAGTAGCCGCAGAGTAGTACTATAAGACCTCTCCCAATGCAAAGGTGCTTAGATGAGGTGCTAATTATATTAAATGCCTTAGCAACTCAAGTCCACAATGCAAAGGTGCTAAGCTTCGTACACTTAATTCGCTGTACACTCAGAATTGTGCTTCCACCTAGGTGTACGTGCTTAGCACCATTTCTTCCTGGGGTCACCATACTACTCTCTCTCTTCTTAACTAGCATGCCACATCATATTTTTTGCTTAGTTGGCAATCTTAGCACCTGTACAAGGTGGAGCATTGGGAGGGGCCTAATAACATTGCCTCAGGGTTTGTCCTGGGTCTTTAATACGCGTGCGTTGATGCAGATTGATCTGATGCGGTGTATGGCGTCTGCAGTCCAAATCCTGTCGGCTCCGGCGACCGGTAATTGTAGCAGCCAAAAAAATTAACCTTCTAAGGATTCGACGGATTGCGTGGCACCAGCGATAACCGGCAATTGTAACACCAAACCCTAGATTCCCTCGGACTCAAAACTTGTTCACGTCATCGTGGTTGCCGCTAAAGTTACTTCTTTGACCTTTCAATCTTGATTAATGAACTCGTAGTCGATGTACTTTCACACCGGTTCTTCTTGATCCGGCTGATCGCGAATTTCTTGATCATATTTGCTTTGACCGGGTTTTCTTTTAACCCGATTTTGTTTTCGATGTAGATTGGATCTTTTATTGACGCCGACACACATAGCTATTGATAGTAATCCTTCTTGCCGCGGTTGTAGGCGGCGGCTCAACAGCAAACCCTACTTTCTTCGATGATACTTTTTCAACACTGGTTCTTCTTTTCCTGGTCAATCGCGAGTTTCTAGATCCCTGAAAGAAATCCCTCCAAGAAATCAACACCACCGTGCGCAGGCCCCACAGTAGGCGCCAACTGTCGTGGAATTGTCACGGCAGATGTCCTTAGTGTTAGGACTTTAGTCGGGAGGCCAACGCATCTATGTGGTAGCTTGAAAGGGGTTGAGCAGGACGAGAGACGCAATGTTTTACCCAAGTTCGGCCCCTCACGGTGGAGGTAAAAGCCTACATCCTGCTTTATTGATATTGATGATGAAGATCATAATTACACGGGTGATCTAACTCGAGAGCTCTAGACTTGTTTATCTAACCCTAACTTATCAAACTTGTGGAACTTGTCCCTCTTGGGGTGCCCTGCCTCTCCTTATATATGTTGAAGGGGCGGCTTACATGACTAGTCCTATTAGGATTAGGATTACTCTATTACAAGCGGAGTCCTAGTCTTGTTTCCTTTGTAAGGGAATATTTCTTATGCTTTCCTCTTAAGCCGGCCCACCATAACATAGGCCGGTCTTCCATGAACCGCCTGTCGGGCCATCGGGTCTTGTTGTTCCTCTTGACCCACTTGCCGTGTTACCAATGAGTCACCAGGCCCAGCCGGGTCATCAGTGAGTGGAGAGATCAGGTCGGGTCACTTCGTGAGTCGCCAAGTCAGGGCTGGTCACCAGTGAGTCGCCAAGTCCGGCCGGGTCATACTTCCGGCCGGGTCATTCCGCGGGGTATATCCCCTACAGGACCCCTATCCGAGATCCGCCAGATTCAACCCTAACATTGGTGGCTCATGCAAGCACCACTCTGTGGTCAAAGCGGCTCGATGGCTCGTCTTCGGATCGACGACAACATTGGCTGTGGGAAGACCTTCTTCCCTGGTCAGCTTCTTGTCTTCGGCAGCGTCACACTCTACGCCGATTCGACTGGCCACCTCGGCCAGATCAAAAACTTTGCTCCTGGCCATACCGTCGGGTTTGGAAATCTGGAGTACGCTACAGATGCCCGTGGCGAGCTTGTGTTTTTGGATTGGGTGTCAGACCAGTCCGCAGACTCTTCCAACGCCTACATAACGATCCCAGATTCAATCTCGGGCCAGGACTACGGCGCATATCACAGCTCAGATCTAGATTCGAGCGCAGAGCTGAGCATTACCTCGACGGTTTATACGTTAAGTTTGACCGATGAAATTCCCAAAGCCACATCAGATGGGATCTCGGGCAAACTACACTTAAGCCCAACTTTCAATCAAGATATGGACGAGGCCGATAAGGCGCTTCTGAGTGAGATGTTATATCAGATTAAGAGCGTCGCAATCTTAGATGATCAAACCTCGGTTTATGATTGGATCTAGGAAAAATATGAAGAAGTTAGAATTTTAAACCCACCCAACCCACGTAGTCGCTACCGTCGAAGATTTAACCGACGTTCTATAATACACCTCCAAGGAGGCAACTGACATGGAGGAAGACACTGATGAGATGTCAGACTCTACCTTGCCGCCTACTGTCACTCATACCGGCAAGTGGGTAGCTACCTACACCTACGATGTCTAAATGGTGGATACCCCCAAACATGGAGGATGAGGCAGCGGAAAATCACCCTAGCGCCGACGTGGGGGCCGTCATAACGGAGGCACCGACAATGGCGATGCGAGCAATGGAGGTACTGTAAATGGTGATACTACCGAGCGCCATTCAGAACGGCGTGGACAACCAGACCATCGGCAATGACATCGCCGCCGCCAGTAACAACAATGACGATATGATAAACAAGGATGATGATGACCCCGATGATGACGATTATGTTGGGTAACGTAGTAATTTCAAAAAAATTCCTACGCACATGCAAGATCATGGTGATGCATAGCAACGAGAGGGGAGAGTGTGATCTACGTACCTTGTAGATCGACAATGGAAGCGTTTGGTTGATGTAGTCGTACGTCTTCACGGCCCGACCGATCAAGCACCGAAACTACGACACCTCCGAGTTTTAGCACACGTTCAGCTCGATGATGATCCCCGGACTCCGATCCAGCAAAGTGTCGGGGAAGAGTTTCGTCAGCATGATGGCGTGGTGACGATCTTGATGTACTACTGCCGCAGGGCTTCGCCTAAGCACCGCTACAATATTATCGAGGACTATGGTGGCTGGGGCCGTCGCACACGGCTAAGAATAAATCACGTGGATCAACTTGTGTGTTTCTGGGGTGCCCCTGCCTCCGTATATAAAGGAATAAAGGGGGGGGGGTGCGGCCGGCCTAGGAGAGGCGCACCAGGAGAGTCCTACTCCCTCCGGGAGTAGGATTCCCCCCCCCCCCAATCCTAGTTGGAATAGGATTCGCGGAGGGGGGAAAAGAGAGAGGCGGGCCGTCCCCCTCTCCTTGTGCTATTCGGACAAAGGGAGGGTAGGGGCGCGCGGCCCATCACTAAGGCCCACTAAGGCCCATATAGCTCCCGGGGGGTTCCGGTAACCTCCCGGTACTCCGGTAAAATCCCGATTTCACCCGGAACACTTTCGATATCCAAACATAGGCTTCCAATATATCAATCTTTATGTCTCGACCATTTCGAGACTCCTCGTCATGTCTGTGATCACATCCGGGACTCCGAACAAACTTCGGTACATCAAAATGCATAAACTCATAATATAACTGTCATCGTAACCTTAAGCGTGCGGACCCTACGGGTTCGAGAATGATGTAGACATGACCGAGACATGTCTCCAGTCAATAACCAATAGCGGAACCTGGATGCTCATATTGGCTCCTACATATTCTACGAAGATCTTTATCGGTCAGACCGCATAACAACATACGTTGTTCCCTTTGTCATCGGTATGTTACTTGCCCGAGATTCGATCGTCGGTATTCCAATACCTAGTTCAATCTCGTTACCGGCAAGTCTCTTTACTCGTTCTGTAATACATCATCCCGCAACTAACTCATTAGTTTCAATGCTTGCAAGGCTTAAGTGATGTGCATTACCGAGAGGGCCCAGAGATACCTCTCCGACAATCGGAGTGACAAATCCTAATCTCGAAATACGCCAACCCAACATATACCTTTGGAGACACCTGTAGAGCTCCTTTATAATCACCCAGTTACGTTGTGACGTTTGGTAGCACACAAAGTGTTCCTCTGGTAAACGGGAGTTGCATAATCTCATAGTCACAGGAACATGTATAAGTTATGAAGAAAGCAATAGCAACATACTAAACGATCGGGTGCTAAGCTAATGGAATGGGTCATGTCAATCAGATCATTCACTTAATGATGTGCTCCTGTTAATCAAATAACAACTCTTTGTTCATGGTTAGGAAACATAACCATCTTTGATTGATGAGCTAGTCAAGTAGAGGCATACTAGTGACACTTTGTTTGTCTATGTATTCACACATGTATTATGTTTCTGGTTAATACAATTCTAGCATGAATAATAAACATTTATCATGATATAAGGAAATAAATAATAACTTTATTATTGCCTCTAGGGCATATTTCCTTCAGTCTCCCGCTTGCACTAGAGTCAATAATCTAGATTACACAGTAATGATTCTAACACCCATGGAGCCTTGGTGCTGATCATGTTTTGCTCGTGGAAGAGGCTTAGTCAACGGGTCTGCAACATTCAGATCCGTATGTATCTTGCAAATCTCTATGTCTCCCACCTGGACTAGATCCCGGATGGAATTGAAGCGTCTCTTGATGTGCTTGGTTCTCTTATGAAATTTGGATTCCTTTGCCAAGGCAATTGCACCAGTATTGTCACAAAAGATTTTCATTGGACCCGATGCTCTAGGTATGACACCTAGATCGGATATGAACTCCTTCATCCAGACTCCTTCATTTGCTGCTTCCGAAGCAGCTATGTACTCCGCTTCACATGGAGATCCCGCTACAATGCTTTGTTTAGAACTGCACCAACTGACAGCTCCATCATTTAATGTAAACACGTATCTAGTTTGCGATTTAGAATCGTCCGGATCAGTGTCAAAGCTTGCATCAACGTAACCTTTTACGATGCGCTCTTTGTCACCTCCATATATGAGAAACATATCCTTAGTCCTTTTCAGGTATTTCAGGATGTTCTCGACCGCTGTCCAGTGATCCACTCCTGGATTACTTTGGTACCTCCCTGCTAGACTTATAGCAAGGCACACATCAGGTCTGGTACACAGCATTGCATACATGATAGATCCTATGGCTGAAGCATAGGGAACATCTTCCATTTTCTCTCTATCTTCTGCAGTGGTCGGGCATTGAGTCTTACTCAACTTCACACCTTGTAACACAGGCAAGAACCCTTTCTTTGCTTGATCCATTTTGAACCTCTTCAAAACTTTGTCAAGGTATGTGCTTTGTGAAAGTCCAATTAAGCGTCTTGATCTATCTCTATAGATCTTAATGCCTAATATGTAAGCAGCTTCACCGAGGTATTTCATTGAAAAACTCTTATTCAAGTATCCCTTTATGCTATCCAGAAATTCTATATCATTTCCAATTAGTAATATGTCATCTACATATAATATCAGAAATGCTATAGAGCTCCCACTCACTTTCTTGTAAATATAGGCTTCTCCAAAAGTCTGTATAAAACCAAATGCTTTGATCACACTATCAAAGCGTTTATTCCAACTCCGAGAGGCTTGCACCAGTCCATAAATGGATCGCTGGAGCTTGCACACTTTGTTAGCTCCCTTTGGATCGACAAAACCTTCTGGTTGCATCATATACAACTCTTCTTCTAGAAATCCATTCAGGAATGCAGTTTTGACATCCATCTGCCAAATCTCGTAATCATAAAATGCGGCAATTGCTAACATGATTCAGACAGACTTAAGCATCGCTACGGGTGAGAAGGTCTCATCGTAGTCAATCCCTTGAACTTGCCGAAACCCTTTTGCGACAAGTCGAGCTTTGTAGACAGTAATATTACCGTCAGCGTCAGTCTTCTTCTTGAAGATCCATTTATTCTCAATTGCTTGCCGATCATCGGGCAAGTCTACCAAAGTCCATACTTTGTTCTCATACATGGATCCCATCTCAGATTTCATGGCTTCAAGCCACTTTGCGGAATCTGGGCTCACCATCGCTTCTTCATAGTTCGTAGGTTCATCATGATCTAGTAGCATGACTTCCGGAACGGGATTACCGTACCACTCTGGCGCGGATCTTACTCTGGTTGATCTACGAGGTTCAGTAGTATCTTGTTCTGAAGTTTTATGATCATCATCATTAGCTTCCTCACTAACTGGTGTAGGTGTCACAGAAACAGTTTTCTGTGATGTACTACTTTCCAATAAGGGAGCAGGTACAGCTACCTCGTCAAGTTCTACTTTCCTCCCACTCACTTCTTTCGAGAGAAACTCCTTCTCCAGAAAGTTTCCGAATTTAGCAACAAAAGTCTTGCCTTCGGATCTGTGATAGAAGGTGTATCCAATAGTCTCCTTTGGATATCCTATGAAGACACATTTCTCCGATTTGGAATCGAGCTTATCAGGTTGAAGCTTTTTCACATAAGCATCGCAACCCCAAACTTTCAGAAACGACAACTTTGGTTTCTTGCCAAACCACAGTTCATAAGGCGTCATCTCAAGGATTTTGATGGTGCCCTATTTAACGTGAATGCGGCCGTCTCTAGAGCGTATCCCCAAAACGATAGTGGTAAATCAGTAAGAGACATCATAGATTGCACCATATCTAGTAAAGTACGATTACGACGCTCGGACACACCATTACGCTGTGGTGTTCCGGGTGGCGTGAGTTGCGAAACTATTCCACAATTTTTCAAATGTACACCAAACTCGTAACTCAAATATTCTCCTCCACGATCAAATCGTAGAAACTTTATTTTCTTGTTACGATGATTTTCAACTTCACTCTGAAATTCTTTGAACTTTTCAAACGTTTCAGACTTATGTTTCATTAAGTAGATATACCCATATCTGCTTAAGTCATCTGTGAAGGTGAGAAAATAACGATATCCGCCACGAGCCTCAATATTCATCGGACCACATACATCTGTATGTATGATTTCCAACAAATCTGTTGCTCTCTCCATAGTACCGGAGAATGGTGTTTTGGTCATCTTGCCCATGAGGCACGGTTCGCAAGTACCAAGTGATTCATAATCAAGTGGTTCCAAAAGTCCATCAGTATGGAGTTTCTTCATGTGCTTTACACCGATATGACCTAAACGGCAGTGCCACAAATATGTTGCACTATCATTATCAACTCTGCATCTTTTGGCTTCAACATTATGAATATGTGTGTTACTACTATCGAGATTCAACAAGAATAGACCACTCTTCAAGGGTGCATGACCATAAAAGATATTACTCATATAAATAGAACAACCATTATTCTCTGATTTAAATGAATAACCGTCTCGCATCAAACAAGATCCAGATATAATGTTCATGCTTAACGCTGGCACCAAATAACGATTATTTAGGTCTAATATTAATCCTAAAGGTAGATGTAGAGGTAGCGTGCCGACTGCGATCACATCGACTTTGGAACCGTTTCCCACGCGCATCGTCACCTCGTCCTTAGCCAATCTTCACTTAATCCGTAGTCCCTGTTTCGAGTTGCAAATATTAGCAACAGAACCACTATCAAATACCCAGGTGCTACTGCGAGCATTAGTAAGGTACACATCGATAACATGTATATCACATATACCTTTGTTCACCTTGCCATCCTTCTTATCCGCCAAATACTTGGGGCAGTTCCGCTTCCAGTGACCAGTCTGCTTGCAATAGAAGCACTCAGTTTCAGGCTTAGGTCCAGGTTTGGGTTTCTTCTCTTGAGTAGCAACTTGCTTGCCATTCTTTTTGAAGTTCCCCTTCTTCTTCCCTTTGCCCTTTTTCTTGAAACTAGTGGTCTTGTTGACCATCAACACTTGATGCTCCTTCTTGATTTCTACCTCCGCAGCTTTCAACATTGCGAAGAGCTCGGGAATAGTCTTATTCATCCCTTGCATATTATAGTTCATCACGAAGCTCTTGTAGCTTGGTGGCAGTGATTGGAGAATTCTGTCAATGACGCAATCATCTGGAAGATTAACTCCCAACTGAATCAAGTGATTATTATACCTAGACATTTTGAGTATATGCTCACTGACAAAACTGTTCTCCTCCATCTTGCAGCTATAGAACTTATTGGAGACTTCATATCTCTCAATCTGGGCATTTGCTTGAAATATTAACTTCAACTCCTGGAACATCTCATATGCTCCATGACGTTCAAAACATCGTTGAAGTCCCGATTCTAAGCCGTAAAGCATGGCACACTGAACTATTGAGTAGTCATCAGCTTTGCTCTGCCAGACGTTCATAACATCTGGCGTTGCTCCTGCAGCAGGCCTGGCACCCAGCGGTGCTTCCAGGACGTAATTCTTCTGTGCAGCAATGAGGATAATCCTCAAGTTACGGACCCAGTCCGTGTAATTGCTACCATCATCTTTCAACTTTGCTTTCTCAAGGAACGCATTAAAATTCAACGGAACAACAGCACGAGCCATCTATCTACAAACAAGCATAAACAAGAAAGATACTTATCAGGTACTAAGTTTCATGATAAATTTAAGTTCAGTTAATTTACTTAAAGAACTCCCACTTAGATAGACATCCCTCTAATCCTCTAAGTGATTACGTGATCCAAATCAACTAAACCATGTCCGATCATCACGTGAGATGGAGTAGTTTCATTGGTGAACATCATTATGTTGATCATATCTACTATATGATTCACGCTCGACCTTTCGGTCTCCGTGTTCCGAGGCCATATTTGTATATGCTTGGCTCGTCAAGTATAACCTGAGTATTCCGCGTGTGCAACTGTTTTGCACCCGTTGTATTTGAACGTAGAGCCTGTCACACCCGATCATCACGTGGTGTCTCAACACGAAGAACTTTCGCAACGGTGCATACTCAGGGAGAACACTTCTTGATAATTAGTGAGCGATCATCTTATAATGCTATCGTCAATCAAAGCAAGATAAGATGCATAAAAGATAAACATCACATGCAATCAATATAAGTGATATGATATGGCCATCATCATCTTGTGCTTGTGATCTCCATCTCCGAAGCACCGTCGTGATCACCATCGTCACCGGCGCGACACCTTGATCTCCATCGTAGCATCGTTGTCGTCTCGCCAAGCTTGTGCTTCCACGACTATCGCTACCGTTTAGTGATAAAGCAAAGCATTACAGCGCGATTGCATTGCATACAATAAAGCGACAACCATATGGCTCCTGCCAGTTGCCGATAACTCGGTTACAAAACATGATCATCTCATACAATAAAATTTAGCATCATGTCTTGACCATATCACATCACAACATGCCCTGCAAAAACAAGTTAGACGTCCTCTACTTTGTTGTTGCAAGTTTTACGTGGCTGCTACGGGCTTAGCAAGAACCGTTCTTACCTACGCATCAAAACCACAACGATAGTTTGTCAAGTTGGTGCTGTTTTAACCTTCGCAAGGACCGGGCGTAGCCACACTCGATTCAACTAAAGTTGGAGAAACTGTCACCCGCAAGCCACCTATGTGCAAAGCACGTCGGGAGAACCGGTCTCGCGTAAGCGTACGCGTAATGTCGGTCCGGGCCGCTTCGTCCAACAATACCGCCGAACCAAAGAATGACATGCTGGTAAGCAGTATGACTTATATCGCCCACAACTCACTTGTGTTCTACTCGTGCATATAACATCAACATATAAAACCTAGGCTCGGATGCCACTGTTGGGTAACGTAGTAATTTCAAAAAAATTCCTACGCACACGCAAGATCATGGTGATGCATAGCAACGAGAGGGGAGAGTGTGATCTACGTACCTTGTAGATCGACAACGGAAGCGTTTGGTTGATGTAGTCGTACGTCTTCACGGCCCGACCGATGAAGCACCGAAACTACGGCACCTCCGAGTTTTAGCACACGTTCAGCTCGATGACGATCCCCGGACTCTGATCCAGCAAAGTGTCAGGGAAGAGTTTCGTCAGCATGACAGCGTGGTGACGATCTTGATGTACTACTGCCGCAGGGCTTCACCTAAGCACCGCTACAATATTATCGAGGACTATGGTGGCTGGGGCCGCCGCACACGGCTAAGAATAAATCACGTGGATCAACTTGTGTGTTTCTGGGGTGCCCCTGCCTCCGTATATAAAGGACTAAAGGGGGGGTGCGGCCGGCCTAGGAGAGGCGCGCCAGGAGAGTCCTACTCCCTCTAGGAGTAGGATTCCCCCCAATCCTAGTTGGAATAGGATTCGCGAAGGGGGGAAAAGAGAGAGGGGGGCCGGCTCCCTCTCCTTGTCCTATTCGAACCAAGGGAGGGGAGGGGCGCGCGGCCCATCTTGGGCTGCCCCTTCTCTTTTTCCACTAAGGCCCACTAAGGCCCATATAGCTCCCGGGGGGTTCCGGTAACCTCCCGGTACTCCGGTAAAATCCCGATTTCACCCGGAACACTTCCGATATCCAAACATAGGCTTCCAATATATCAATCTTTATGTATCGACCATTTTGAGACTCCTCGTCATGTCCGTGATCACATCCGGGACTCCGAACAAACTTTGGTACATCAAAATGCATAAACTCATAATATAACTGTCATCGTAACCTTAAGCGTGCGGATCCTACGGGTTTGAGAATGATGTAGACATGACTGAGACATGTCTCCGGTCAATAACCAATAGTGGAACCTGGATGATCATATTGGCTCCTACATATTCTACGAAGATCTTTATCGGTCAGACCGCATAACAACATACGTTGTTCCCTTTGTCATTGGTATGTTACTAGCCCGAGATTCGAACATCGGTATTCCAATACCTAGTTCAATCTTGTTACCGGCAAGTCTCTTTACTCGTTCTGTAATACATCATCCCGCAACTAACTCATTAGTTGCAATGCTTGCAAGGCTTAAGTGATGTGCATTACCGAGAGGGCCCATAGATACCTCTCCGACAATCGGAGTGACAAATCCTAATCTCGAAATACGCCAACCCAACATATACCTTTGGAGACACCTGTAGAGCTCCTTTATAATCACCCAGTTACGTTGTGACGTTTGGTAGCACACAAAGTGTTCCTCTGGTAAATGGGAGTTGCATAATCTCATAGTCACAGGAACATGTATAAGTTATGAAGAAAGCAATAGCAACATACTAAACGATCGGGTGCTAAGCTAATGGAATGGGTCATGTCAATCAGATTATTCACTTAATGATGTGATCTCGTTAATCAAATAACAACTCTTTGTTCATGGTTAGGAAACATAACCATCTTTGATTAACGAGCGAGTCAAGTAGAGGCATACTAGTGACACTTTGTTTGTCTATGTATTCACACATGTATTATGTTTCTGGTTAATACAATTCTAGCATGAATAATAAACATTTATCATGATATAAGGAAATAAATGTTGGAAATATGCCCTAGAGGCAATAATAAATTGATTATTATTATATTTCCTTGTTCATGATAATCGTTTATTATCCATGCTAGAATTGTATTGATAGGAAACTCAGATACATGTGTGGATACATAGACAACACCATGTCCCTAGTAAGCCTCTAGTTGACTAGCTCGTTAATCAATAGATGGTTACGGTTTCCTGACCATGGACATTGGATGTCGTTGATAACGGGATCACATCATTAGGAGAATGATGTGATGGACAAGACCCAATCCTAAGCCTAGCACAAGATCATGTAGTTCGTATGCTAAAGCTTTTCTAATGTCAAGTATCATTTCCTTAGACCATGAGATTGTGCAACTCCCGGATACCGTAGGAGTGCTTTGGGTGTGCCAAACGTCACAACGTAACTGGGTGGCTATAAAGGTACACTACGGGTATCTCTGAAAGTGTCTGTTGGGTTGGCACGAATCGAGATTGGGATTTTGTCACTCCGTGTAAACGGAGAGGTATCTCTGGGCCCACTCGGTAGGACATCATCATAATGTGCACAATGTGACCAAGGGGTTGATCACGGGATGATGTGTTACGGAACGAGTAAAGAGACTTGCCGGTAACGAGATTGAACAAGGTATCGGTATACCGACGATCGAATCTCGGGCAAGTACCATACCGCTAGACAAAGGGAATTGTATACGGGATTGATTGAGTCCTTGACATCGTGGTTCATCCGATGAGATCATCGTGGAACATGTGGGAGCCAACATGGGTATCCAGATCCCGCTGTTGGTTATTGACCGGAGAACATCTCGGTCATGACTACATGTCTCCCGAACCCGTAGGGTCTACACACTTAAGGTTCGATGACGCTAGGGTTATAAAGGAAGTTTGTATGTGGTTACCGAATGTTGTTCGGAGTCCCGGATGAGATCCCGGACGTCACGAGGAGTTCCGGAATGGTCCGGAGGTAAAGATTTATATATAGGAAGTCCTGTTTCGGCCATCGGGACAAGTTTCGGGGTCATCGGTATTGTACCGGGACCACCGGAAGGGTCCCGGGGGCCCACCGGGTGGGGCCACCTGCCCCGGGGGGCCACATGGGCTGTAGGGGGTGCGCCTTGGCCTACATGGGCCAAGGGCACCAGCCCCTAGAGGCCCATGCGCCAAGATATAGGAAAAAGGGGAGAGTCCTAAAGGGGGAAGGCACCTCCGAGGTGCCTTGGGGAGGATGGACTCCTCCCCCCTCTTAGCCGCACCCCTTCCTTGGAGGAAGGGGCAAGGCTGCGCCTCCCCCTCTCCCCTGCCCCTATATATAGTGGAGGGGAGGGAGGGCATCCATACCTGAGCCCTTGGCGCCTCCCTCCCTCCCGTGACACCTCCTCCTCTCCCGTAGGTGCTTGGCGAAGCCCTGCAGGATTGCCACGCTCCTCCATCACCACCACGCCGTTGTGCTGCTGCTGGATGGAGTCTTCCTCAACCTCTCCCTCTCTCCTTGCTGGATCAAGGCGTGGGAGACATCGTCGAGCTGTACGTGTGTTGAACGCGGAGGTGCCGTCCGTTCGGCACTAGGATCATCGGTGATCTGAATCACGACGAGTACGACTCCATCAACCCCGTTCACTTGAACGCTTCCGCTTAGCGATCTACAAGGGTATGTAGATGCACTCTCCTTCCCCTCGTTGCTAGTCTCTCCATAGATAGATCTTGGTGACACGTAGGAAAATTTTGAATTTCTGCTACGTTCCCCAACAGTGGCATCATGAGCTAGGTCTATTGCGTAGATTCTTTGCACGAGTAGAACACAAAGTAGTTGTGGGCGTCGATATTGTTCAATATGCTTGCCGTTACTAGTCTTATCTTGATTCGGCGGCATCGTGGGATGAAGCGGCCCGGACCAACCTTACACGTACGCTTACGTGAGACCGGTTCCACCGACAAACATGCACTAGTTGCATAAGGTGGCTGGCGGGTGTCTGTCTCTCCCACTTTAGTCGGATCGGATTCGATGAAAAGGGTCCTTATGAAGGGTAAATAGCAATTGGCATATCACGTTGTGGTTCATGCGTAGGTAAGAAACGTTCTTGCTAGAAACCCATAGCAGCCACGTAAAACATGCAAACAACAATTAGAGGACGTCTAACTTGTTTTTGCAGGGTATGCTATGTGATGTGATATGGCCAAAAGGATGTGATGAATGATATATGTGATGTATGAGATTGATCATGTTCTTGTAATAGGAATCACGACTTGCATGTCGATGAGTATGACAACCGGCAGGAGCCATAGGAGTTGTCTTTATTTATTTGTGACCTGCGTGTCAACTTAAACGTCATGTAATTACTTTACTTTATTGCTAACCGTTAGCCATAGTAGTAGAAGTAATAGTTGGCGAGGCAACTTCATGAAGACACGATGATGGAGATCATGGTGTCATGCCGGTGACGATGATGATCATGGAGCCCCGAAGATGGAGATCAAAAGGAGCAAAGTGATGATGGCCATATCATGTCACTATTTGATTGCATGTGATGTTTATCATGTTTATACATCTTATTTGCTTAGAACGACGGTAGTAAATAAGATGATCCCTTACAACAATTTCAAGAAGTGTTCTCCCCTAACTGTGCACCGTTGCGACAGTTCGTGTTTCGAAGCACCACGTGATGATCGGGTGTTAGATTCTAACGTTCACATACAACGGGTGTAAGACAGATTTACACACGCGAAACACTTAGGGTTAACTTGACGAGCCTAGCATGTACAGACATGGCCTCGGAACACGGAGACCGAAAGGTCGAACATGAGTCGTATAGAAGATACGATCAACATGAAGATGTTCACCGATGATGACTAGTCCGTCTCACGTGATGATCGGACACGGCCTAGTTTGACTCGGATCATGTAATCACTTAGATGACTAGAGGGATGTCTATCTGAGTGGGAGTTCATAAGATGAACTTAATTATCCTGAACATAGTCAAAAGGTTTTTGCAAATTATGTCGTAGCTCACGCTATAGTTCTACTGTTTAGATATGTTCCTAGAGAAAAATTAGTTGAAAGTTGATAGTAGCAATTATGCGGACTAGGTCCGTAAACTGAGGATTGTCCTCATTGCTTCATAGAAGGCTTATGTCCTTAATGCACCGCTCAGTGTGCTGAACCTCGAACGTTGTCTGTGGTTGTTGCGAACATCTGACATACACGTTTTGATAACTACGTGATAGTTCAGTTAAACGGTTTAGAGTTGAGGCACCAAAGACGTTTTTGAAACATCGCGAAACATATGAGATGTTTTGAGGGCTGAAATTGGGATTTCAGGCTCGTGCCCATGTCAAGAGGTATAAGACCTCCGATGACTTTCTTAACCTGCAAACTAAGGAGAAAAGCTCAATTGTTGAGCTTGTGCTCAGATTGTCTGAGTACAACAATCATTTGAATCGAGTGGGAGTTGATCTTCCAGATAAGACAGTGATGGTTCTCCAAAGTCATTGCCACCAAGCTGTTAGAGCTTCGTGATGAACTATAACATATCAGGGATAGATATGATGATCCTTGAGGTATTCGCGATGTTTGACACCGCGAAAGTAGAAATCAAGAAGGAGCATCAATTGTTGATGGTTGGTGAAACCACTAGTTTCAAGAAGGGCAAGGGCAAGAAGGGATACTTCATGAAACGGCAAATCAGCTGCTGCTCTAGTGAAGAAACCCAAGGTAAAACCCAAACCCGAGACTAAGTGCTTCTGTAATAAGGGGAACAACCACTAGAGCAGAATTACCCTAGATACTTGGTAGATAAGAAGGCTGGCAAGGTCGATAGAAGTATATTGGATATACATTGTGTTAATGTGTACTTTGCTAGTACTCCTAGTAGCACCAGGGTATTAGATACCGGTTCGGTTGCTAAGTGTTAGTAACTCGAAACAAAAGGCTACGGAATAAACGGAGACTAGCTAAAGGTGAGCTGACGATATGTGTTGGAAGTTTTTCCAAGCTTGATATGATCAAGCATCGCACGCTCCCTCTACCAAAGAGATTGGTGTTAAACCTAAATAATTGTTATTTGGTGTTTGCGTTGAGCATAGACATGATTGGATTACGTCTATCGCAATACGGTTATTCATTTAAGGAGAATAATGGTTACTCTGTTTATTTGAATAATACCTTCAATGGTCTTACACCTAAAATGAATGGTTTATTAAATCTCGATCGTAGTGATACACATGTTCATGCCAAAAGATAGTAATGATAGTACCACCTACTTGTGGCACTGCCACGTAAGTCATATCGGTATAAAACGCATGAAGAAGCTCCATATTGATGGATCTTTGGGCTCACTCGTTTTTGAAAAGTTTGAGACATGCGAACCATGTCTATTGGTGTATATGCATGAAGAAACTCCATGCAAATGGACCGTTTTGACTCACTTGATTTTGAATCACTTGGGACATGCAAATCATACCACATGGGCAAGATGACTGAAAAGCCTCGTTTTCAGTAAGATGGAACAAGATAGCAACTTGTTGGAAGTAACACATTTTGATGTGTGCAGTCCAATGAGTGCTGAGGCATGCAGTGAATATCGTTATGTTCTTACTTCACAGATGATTCGAGTAGATGTTGAGTATATTTACTTGATGAATCACGAGTCTGAATTATTGAAAGGTTCAAGTAATTTCAGTGTGAAGTTGAAAGATCGTCGTGACAAGAGGATAAAAGATCTATGATATGATCATAGAGATGAATATCTGAATCACGAGTTTGGCACAGAATTAAGACATTGTGGAAATTGTTTCACAACTGATACAGCCTGGAACACCATAGTGTGATGGTGTGTCCAAACGTCATAGTTGCACCCTATTGGATATGGTGCATACCATGATGTCTCTTATCGAGTTACCACTATCGTTCATGGGTTAGGCATTAGAGACAACCACATTCACTTTAAATAGGGCACCACATAATTTCGTTGAGACGACACCGTATGAACTATGGTTTGGAGAAACCTAAGTTGCCGTTTCTTGAAAGTTTGGGGCTGCGACGCTTATGTGAAAAGGTTTCAGGTTGATAAGCTCGAACCCAAAGCAGATAAAATGCATCTTCATAGGACACCCAAAAACAGTTGGGTATACCTCCTAATTCAGATCCGAAAGCAATAGGGATTGTTTCTTGAATCGGGTCCTTTTTCGAGGAAAGGTTTCTCTCGAAAAGTTGAGTGGGAGGATGGTGGAGACTTGATGAGGTTATTGAACCGTCACTTCAACAAGTGTGTAGCAGGGCACAGGAAGTTGTTCCTGTGGCACGTACACCAACTGAAGTGGAAGCTTATGATAGTGATCATGAAACTTCGGATCGAGTCACTACCAAACCTCGTGGGATGACAAGGATGCGTACTACTTCAGAGTGGTACGTAATCCTGTCTTGGAAGTCATGTTGCTAGACAACAATGAACCTACGAGCTATGGAGAAGCGATGGTGGGCCCGGATTCCGATAAATGGCTCAAGGCCATAAAACCCGAGAGAGGATCCATGTATGAAAACAAAGTGTAGACTTTGGAAGAACTACTTGATGGTCGTAAGGCTGTTAGGTACATATGGATTTTGAAAGGAAGACAGACAATGATGGTAAGTGTCACCATTGAGAAAGCTCGACTTGTCGTTAAGATGTTTTTCGACAAGTTCAAGGAGTTGACTACGATGAGACTTTCTCACTCGTAGCGATGCTAAGAGTCTGTTGGAATTATATTAGCAATTACTGCATTATTTATGAAATCTTGCAGATAGGATGTCAAAACATTGTTTCCTCGACGATTCTTGAGGAAAGGTTGTATGTGATACAACCGGAAGGTTTTGTCTATCCTGAAATATGCTAATAAGTATGCAAAGCTCCAGCAATCCTTCTGAGGACTGGAGTGAGCATCTCGGAGTTGGAATGTATGCTTTGATGATGATCAAAGATTTTGGGTGTATACAAAGTTTATGAGAAACTTGTATTTCCAAAGAAGTGAGTGGGAGCACTATAGAATTTCTGATGAGTATATGTTGTTGACATATTAATGATCAGAAATGACGTAGAATTTCTGGAAAGCATATAGGGTTATTTGGAAAGTGTTTTCAATGGAAAACCTGGATTAAGCTACTTGAACATTGAGCATCAAGATCTATAAGGATAGATCAAAACGCTTAATAGTACTTTCAAATGAGCACATGCCTTGACGTGATCTTGAAGGTGTTCAAGATGGATCAGTCAAAGAAGGAGTTCTTGCCTGAGTTGTAAGGTATGAAGTTAAGACTTAAAGCTCGACCATGGCAGAATAGAGAGAAAGGAACGAAGGTCGTCCCCTATGCTTAAGACATAGGCTCTACAGTATGCTATGCTGTGTACCGCACCTGAAGTGTGCTTTACCATGAGTCAGTCAAGGGGTACAAGAGTGATCCAAGAATGGATCACAGGACAGCGGTCAAAGTTATCCTTAGTAACTAGTGGACTAAGGAATTTTCTCAATTATGGAGGTGGTAAAAGAGTTCGTCGTAAAGGGTTACGTCGATGCAAGCTTAACACCTATCCGGATAGCTCTGAGTAGAGATACCGGATACGTATAATGGAGCAACAATTTAGAATAGCTCCAAGTAGAACAGTTATTTGGAATAGCTCCAAATAGAACGTGGTAGCTGCATCTAGGAGATGACATAGAGATTTGTAAAGCACACACGGATCTGAAAGGTTCAGACCCGTTGACTATAACCTCTCTCACAAGCAACATGATCAAACCCAAAACTCTTTGGGTGTTAGTCACATGGGGATGTGACCTGTGAGTGTTAATCACATATCGATGTGAACTAGATTATTGACTCTAGTGCAAGTGGGAGACTGTTGGAAATATGCCCTAGAGGCAATAATAAATTGATTATTATTATATTTCCTTGTTCATGATAATCGTTTATTATCCATGCTAGAATTGTATTGATAGGAAACTCAGATACATGTGTGGATACATAGACAACACCATGTCCCTAGTAAGCCTCTAGTTGACTAGCTCGTTAATCAATAGATGGTTACGGTTTCCTGACCATGGACATTGGATGTCGTTGATAACGGGATCACATCATTAGGAGAATGATGTGATGGACAAGACCCAATCCTAAGCCTAGCACAAGATCATGTAGTTCGTATGCTAAAGCTTTTCTAATGTCAAGTATCATTTCCTTAGACCATGAGATTGTGCAACTCCCGGATACCGTAGGAGTGCTTTGGGTGTGCCAAACGTCACAACGTAACTGGGTGGCTATAAAGGTACACTACGGGTATCTCTGAAAGTGTCTGTTGGGTTGGCACGAATCGAGATTGGGATTTTGTCACTCCGTGTAAACGGAGAGGTATCTCTGGGCCCACTCGGTAGGACATCATCATAATGTGCACAATGTGACCAAGGGGTTGATCACGGGATGATGTGTTACGGAACGAGTAAAGAGACTTGCCGGTAACGAGATTGAACAAGGTATCGGTATACCGACGATCGAATCTCGGGCAAGTACCATACCGCTAGACAAAGGGAATTGTATACGGGATTGATTGAGTCCTTGACATCGTGGTTCATCCGATGAGATCATCGTGGAACATGTGGGAGCCAACATGGGTATCCAGATCCCGCTGTTGGTTATTGACCGGAGAACATCTCGGTCATGACTACATGTCTCCCGAACCCGTAGGGTCTACACACTTAAGGTTCGATGACGCTAGGGTTATAAAGGAAGTTTGTATGTGGTTACCGAATGTTGTTCGGAGTCCCGGATGAGATCCCGGACGTCACGAGGAGTTCCGGAATGGTCCGGAGGTAAAGATTTATATATAGGAAGTCCTGTTTCGGCCATCGGGACAAGTTTCGGGGTCATCGGTATTGTACCGGGACCACCGGAAGGGTCCCGGGGGCCCACCGGGTGGGGCCACCTGCCCCGGGGGGCCACATGGGCTGTAGGGGGTGCGCCTTGGCCTACATGGGCCAAGGGCACCAGCCCCTAGAGGCCCATGCGCCAAGATATAGGAAAAAGGGGAGAGTCCTAAAGGGGGAAGGCACCTCCGAGGTGCCTTGGGGAGGATGGACTCCTCCCCCCCTCTTAGCCGCACCCCTTCCTTGGAGGAAGGGGCAAGGCTGCGCCTCCCCCCTCTCCCCTGCCCCTATATATAGTGGAGGGGAGGGAGGGCATCCATACCTGAGCCCTTGGCGCCTCCCTCCCTCCCGTGACACCTCCTCCTCTCCCGTAGGTGCTTGGCGAAGCCCTGCAGGATTGCCACGCTCCTCCATCACCACCACGCCGTTGTGCTGCTGCTGGATGGAGTCTTCCTCAACCTCTCCCTCTCTCCTTGCTGGATCAAGGCGTGGGAGACATCGTCGAGCTGTACGTGTGTTGAACGCGGAGGTGCCGTCCGTTCGGCACTAGGATCATCGGTGATCTGAATCACGACGAGTACGACTCCATCAACCCCGTTCACTTGAAAGCTTCCGCTTAGCGATCTACAAGGGTATGTAGATGCACTCTCCTTCCCCTCGTTGCTAGTCTCTCCATAGATAGATCTTGGTGACACGTAGGAAAATTTTGAATTTCTGCTACGTTCCCCAACAATAAATAATAACTTTATTATTGCCTCTAGGGCATATTTCCTTCAGATTATCATTCGGAGTCCGAGGAGGAGTGAAGCGTCGATCATGATGAATACAATGTCATTGAGGTGCCCCTCGAGGCACCTCAGCTCAACGCATTCCGCGGGAGACAGGCTAGTATGACTGAAAGTATCAAGCAAAAGTCCCAACAGCTTAGAACGGAATAGGATGAACTGAATGCAGGATGGGTTGAGCTCCTTAGGGCCAAGTAGACACTCGAGGACAAACTTGAGAAAATCGGGGCTAAGTAGTCGTTCCCTTGCAAGAATTCACTACCCGAGCTCGATGAAGTGGCTAAGGGCAGCGTGCTATGTAAGTGCGAGTGAGCCGAGATGCCCGACCCCCCTCCTTGTGAGTGATGCCGGTCGACATTATATTCCTGAGCCCCCTAGGCGAGGAGGCGGAATCAGTCCAACAAGGGTACCACTGAGGTATGATCCCAAGTCCAAGAGGTCATTAAGGTCCCAAGCCCCACCTCGATCGATCTACAAATCTAGGGAGCACCCACCTACTGGACAAGTGGGATACCTAGCTTGGTTAGCCAAGAACGGTGACTTGCGCGATTACACATGTAACCGCAACGTGACCATGTATGACATACGTCATGCTACCTCTAGGACCAGTGGAGCTGCTCACCCCATGTACTTCACAGATGAGGTCATGCAGCGCAAGTCCTCGAATGGGTTTAAACCCATAAATATCAAACAATACGGCGTTACGATGGATCCAGTCGTATGGGTTGACGATTTCCTCATGCACGTACATATGACAGGCGGTGATGATCTACATGCCATCAAATACCCGCCCTTGAAGCTCAAAGGATCAGGGCGTTATCGGCTTAACAACCTCCCCGAGGACTCAATTGGAGTCTGGGAAGATCTCGAGGATGCGTTCCGAGCAATTTTCCAGGGCACTTACGATCTGACCTGTTGGGGAACGTAGTAATTTCAAAAAAATTCCTACGCACACGCAAGATCATGGTGATGCATAGCAACGCGAGAGGGGAGTATCGTCCACGTACCCTCGTAGACCGTAAGTGGAAGCGTTATGAGAACGTGGTTGATGTAGTCGAACGTCTTCACGATCCGACCGATCCAAGTACCAAACGCACGACACCTCCGAGTTCAGCACACGTTCAGCTCGATGACGTCCCACAAACTCTGATCCAGCAGAGCTTCACGGGAGAGTTCCGTCAGCACGACGGCGTGATGACGGTGATGATGTTGCTACCGACGCAGGGCTTCGCCTAAGCACCACTTCGATATGATCGAGGTGGATTATGGTGGAGGGGGGCACCGCACATGTCTAAGGGATCAATGATCAACTTGTGTGTCTTCTAGGGTGCCCCCTCCCCACGTATATAAAGGAGGGAGGGGAGGCCGGATGACCTCTCTATGTGCGCCAAAGGGGGGAAGGAATCCTCCTCCTAGTAGGAGTAGGATTCCTCCTTTCCTAGTCCTACTAGGAGGGGAAAGGAAGGAGAGAGGGAGGAGAAGTAAAGAGGGGGCGCAGCCCCTCCCCTAGTCCAATTCAGACTAGGCCCATGGGGGGCGCGCGGCCAGCCCTTGTGTATTCTCCTCTTTTCCCCTTAAAGCCCACTAAGGCCCATATGTACTCCCGTATTCCCGTAACTCCCCCGGTACTCCAAAAAATACCCGGATCACTCGGAACCTTTCCGATGTCCGAATATAGCCTTTCAATATATCGATCTTTACGGCTCGATCATTTCGAGACTCTCCGTCATGTCCCCGATCTCATCCGGGAGTCCGAACAACCTTTGGTACATCAAAACACATAAAATCATAATACTGATTGTCACCGAACGTTAAGCGTGCGGACCCTACGGGTTCGAGAACTATGTAGACATGACTGAGACTCATTTCCGGTCAATAACCAATAACGGAACCTGGATGCTCATATTGGCTCCTACATATTCTACGAAGATCTTTATCGGTCAAACCGCATAACAACATACATTCTTCCCTTTGTCATCGGTATGTTACTTGCCCGAGATTTGATCGTCGGTATCCTCATACCTAGTTGAATCTTGTCGTCGGCAAGTCTCTTTACTCGTTCCGTAATGCATCATCCCGCAACTAACTCATTAGTCACAATGCTTGCAAGGCTTATAATGATGTGCATTACCGAGAGGGCCCAGAGATACCTCTCCGACAATCGAAGTGACAAATCCTAATCTTGATCTATGCCAACTCAACAACTACCATCGGAGACACCTGTAGAGCACCTTTATAATCACCCAGTTACATTGTGACGTTTGGTAGCACACAAAGTGTTCCTCTGGTATTCAGGAGTTGCATAATCTGATAGTCAGAGGAACATGTATAACTCATGAAGAAAGCAGTAGCAACAAACTAAACGATCATCGTGCTAAGCTAACGGAATGGGTCAAGTCAATCACATCATTCTCTAATGATGTGATCTTGTTAATCAAATGACAACTCATGTCTATGGCTAGGAAACTTAACCATCTTTGATTCAACGAGCTAGTCAAATAGAGGCAAACTAGTGACACTCTCTTTGTCTATGTATTCACACATGTACTAAGTTTCCGGTTAATACAATTCTAGCACGAATAATAAACATTTATCATGATATAAGGAAATATAAATAACAACTTTATTATTGCCTCTAGGGCATATTTCCTTCAGTCTCCCACTTGCATTAGAGTCAATAATCTAGTTCACATCGTCATGTGATTTAACACCAACAGTCCACATCTTTATTTGATTAGTTCACATCTCCATGTGACTAACACCCAAAGGGTTTACTAGAGTCAATAATCTAGTTCACATTGCTACGTGATCAACACCCAAAGAGTGATCATGTTTTGCTTGTGAGAGAAATTTAGTCAACAGGGCTGCCATATTCAGAGCCGTATGTATTTTGTAAATTTTCTATGTCTACAATGCTTTGCACAGAGCTACTCTAGTTAATTGCTCCCACTTTTGATATGTATCTAGATTGAGACTTAGAGTCATCCAGATCGGTGTCAAAGCTTGCATCAACGTAACTCTTTATGACGAACTCTTTGTCACCTCCATAATCGAGAAACATTTCCTTATTCCACTAAGGATATTTTTTGACCACTGTCCAGTGATCCACTCCTGGATCACTATTGTACCCTCTTGCCAAACTTATGGTGAGGTACACAATATGTATGGTAAACATCATATCATATTTTATAGAACCTATGACTGATGCATAGGGAATGCCTTTTCATTCTCTTTCTATTTTCTGCCGTGGTCGGGTTTTGAGTCTTTACTCAACTTCACACCTTGCAACACAGGCAAGAAGTCCTTTGACTTTTCCATTTTGAACTACTTCAAAATCTTGTCAAGGTATGTACTCATTGAAAATATATCAAGCGTCTTGATCTATCTCTATAGATCTTGATGCTCAATATGTAAGTAGCTTCACCGAGGTCTTTCTTTGAAAAACTCCTTTCAAACACTCCTTTATGCTTTCCAAAAAATTCTACATTATTTATGATTAACAATATGTCATTCATATATACTTATCAGAAATGTTGTAGTCCTCCCACTCACTTTCTTGTAAATACAGGCTTACCGCAAGTCTGTATAAAACCATATGCTTTGATCACTTTATCAAAGCATATATTCCAACTCCGAGATGCTTGCACCAGTCCATAGATGGATCACTGGAGCTTGCTCACTTTGTTAGCACCTTTAGGATTGACAAAACCTTCTGGTTACAGCATATACAACTCTTCTTTAAGAAATCCATTAAGGAATGCAGTTTTGACATCCATTTGCTAGATTTAATAAAATGCGGCAACTACTAACATGATTCGGACAGACTTTTAAGCATCGATACGAGTGAGAAAATCTCATCGTAGTCAACACCTTGATCTTGTCGAAAATATTTTGCGACAATTCGAGCTTTGTAGATAGTAACACTACTATCAGTGTCCGTCTTCCTCTTGAAGATCCATTTATTCTCAATGACTCACCGATCATCGGGCAAGTCAATCAAAGTCCATACTTTGTTCTCATACATGGATCCCATCTCAGATTTCATGGTCCCAAGCCATTTTGCGGAATCTGGGCTCATCATCGCTTCCTCATAGTTCGTAGATTCGTCATGGTATAGTAACATGTGACTTCCAGAACAGGATTGCCATACCACTCTGGTGTGGACCATACTCTGGTTGACCTATGAGGTTCGGTAGTAACTTGATCTTAAGTTTCATGACCATCATCATTAGCTTCCTCACTAATTGGTGTAGGAATCACTAGAACTGATTTCTGTGATGAACTACTTTCCAATTCGGGAGAAGGTACAATTACCTTATCCAGTTCTACTTTCCTCCCACTCACTTCTTTCAAGAGAAACTCCTTCTCTAGAAAGGAGCCATTCTTATCAACTAAATATCTTGCCTTCGGATCTGTGATAGAAGGTGTACCCAACAATTTCTTTTGGGTATCCTATGAAGACGCACTACTCCGATTTGCGTTTGAGCTTATCAATTTGAAACTTTTTCACATAAGCATCGCAACCTCAAACTTTAAGAAACGACAACTTTGGTTTCTTGCCAAACCATAGTTCATACGGTGTCATCTCAACGGATTTAGATGGTGCCCTATTTAACGTGAATGCAGCTATCTCTAATGCATAACCCCAAAATGATAGCGGTAAATCAATAAGAGATATCATTGATCACACCATATCTAGTAAAGTGTGATTACGACGTTCGGACACACCATTACGCTGTGGTGTTCCAGGTGGCGTGAGTTGCGAAACTATTCCGCATTATTTCAAATGAAGACCAAACTCGTAACTCAAATATTCTCCTCCATGATCAGATCACAGAAATTATATTTTCTTGTTACAGTGATTTTCCACTTCACTATGAAATTCTTTGAACTTTTCAAATGTTTCAAACATATGTTTCATCAAGTAGATATACCCATATCTACTCAAATCATCTGTGAAGGCCAGAAAGTAACGATACCCACCGCGAGCCTCAACACTTATCGGATCTCATACATCAGTATGTATTATTTCCAATAAGTCAGTTGCTCGCTCCATTGTTCCGGAGAATGGAGTCTTAGTCATCTTGCCCATGAGGCATGGTTCGCAAGCACCAAGTGATTCATAATCAAGTGATTCCAAAAGTCCATCAGCATGGAGTTTCTTCATGCGCTTTACACCAATATGACCTAAACGGTAGTGCCACAAATAGGTTGCACTATTATTATTAACTTTGCATCTTTTGGCTTCAATATTATGAATATCTGTATCACTACGATCGAGATTCAATAAACCATTCACCTTGGGTGTATGACCATAGAAGTTTAATTCATGTAAACAGAATAACAATTATTCTTTGACTTAAATGAATAACCATATTGCAATAAACATGACCCAATCATATTATGCTCAACACAAACACCAAATAACATTTATTTTAGGTTCAACACTAATCCCGAAGGTAAATGGAGTGTGCGATGGTGATCTTATCAACCTTGAAATCATTTCCAACACACATCGTCACCACGTCCTCAACTAGTCTTTGTTTATTTGGAAACTCCCGTTTTAAGTTACTACTCTTAGCAACTGAACAAGTATCAAATACCGAGGGGTTTTCTATAAACACTAGTAAAGTACACATCAATAACATGTATATCAAATATACCTTTGTTCACTTTGCCATCCTTCTTATCCGCCAAGTATCTAGGGCAGTTCCACTTCGAGTGACCATTTCCTTTGCAGTAGAAACACTCAGTTTCAGGCTTGGGTCTAGCTTTGGGCTTCTTCATGGGAGTGGCAACTTGCTTTCCATTCTTCTTGAAGTTCCCTTTCTTTCCCTTGCCCTTTTACTTGAAACTAGTGGTCTTGTCAACCATCAACACTTGATGCTTTTTCTTGATTTCTACCTTCGTCGATTTCAGCATCGCGAAGAGCTTTGGGAATCGTTTCCGTTATCCCTTGCATATTATATTTCATCACGAAGTTCTAGTAACTTGGTGATAGTGACTAGAGAACTCTGTCAATCACTATCTTAGCGGGAAGATTAACTCCCACTTGATTCAAGTGATTGTAGTACTCAGACATTCTAAGCACATGCTCACTCATTGAGCTATTCTCCTCCATCATGTAGGCAAAGTACTGTCAGAGGTCTCATACCTCTTGACACGGGCATGAGTATGAGATACCAATTTCAACTCTTAGAACATCTTATATGCTCCGTGGCATTCAGAACATTTTTGAAGTCCCGGTTCTAAGCCGTAAAGCATGGTGCACTAAACTATCAAGTAGTCATCATACCGAGATTGTAAAGCGTTCATATCGTCTGCATCTGCTCCTGCAATAGGTCTGTCACCTAGCGGTGCATCAAGGACATAATTCTTCTGTGCAGCAATGAGGATAATCCTCAGATCACGGAGCTAGTCCTCATCATTGCTACTAACATCTTTCAACATAGTTTTCTCTAGGAACATATCAAAAATAAAAGGGGAGCTACATCGCAAGCTATTGATCTACAACATAGATATGCAAATACTATGAGGACTAAGTTCATGATAAATTGAAGTTCAATTAATCATATTACTTAAGAACTCCCACTTAGACATCCATCTAATCATCTAAGTGATCACGTGATCCATATCAACTAAACCATGTCTGATCATCACGTGAGATGGAGTAGTTTTCAATGGTGAACATCACTATGTTGATCATATCTACTATATGATTCACGCTCGACCTTTCGGTCTCTAGTGTTCCGAGGCCATATCTGCATATGCTAGGCTCGTCAAGTTTAACCCGAGTATTCTGCGTGTGCAAAACTGGCTTGCACCCATTGTATGTGAATGTAGAGCTTATCACACCCGATCATCACGTGGTGTCTCAGCACGAAGAACTGTCGCAACGGTGCATACTCAGGGAGAACACTTATACCTTGATAATTTAGTGAGAGATCATCTTAAAATGCTACCGTCAATCAAAGCAAGATAAGATGCATAAAGGATAAACATCACATGCAATCAATATAAGTGATATGATATGGCCATCATCATCTTGTGCTTGTGATCTCCATCTCTGAAGCACCGTCGTGATCACCATCGTCACCGGCGCGACACCTTGATCTCCATCGTAGCATCGTTGTCGTTACGCCATCTATTGCTTCTACGACTATCGCTACCGCTTAGTGATAAAGTAAAGCAATTACAGGGCGTTTGCATTTCATACAATAAAGCGACAACCATATGGCTCCTGCCAGTTGCCGATAACTTCGGTTACAAAACATGATCATCTCATACAATAAAATATAGCATCACGTCTTGACCATATCACATCACAACATGCCCTGCAAAAACAAGTTAGACATCCTCTACTTTGTTGTTGCAAGTTTTACGTGGCTGCTACGGGCTTAGCAAGAACCGTTCTTACCTACGCATTAAAAACTACAGCGCGGTATAGTGATTGCTTTTTGATCTTCAGAAAGAACCCTGTTCATTGAATCCAATTCAACTAAAGTTGGAGAAACAGACACCCACTATCCATCTGTGTGCAAAGCACGTCGGTAGACCCAGTCTCGCGTAAGCGTACACGTAATGTCGGTCTAAGCCGCTTCATCCAACAATACCGCTGAATCAAGAATCAACTAGTGACAACAAGCAATATGTATATACCCACGCCCACAACTCCTTTGTGTTTTACTCGTGCATATGACATCTATGCATAAACCTGGCTCGGATGCCACTGTTGCGGAACGTAGTAATTTCAAAAAAATTCCTACGCACACGCAAGATCATGGTGATGCATAGCAACGAGAGAGGAGAGTATCGTCCAGGTACCCTCGTAGACCGTAAGCGGAAGCATTATGAGAACGTGGTTGATGTAGTTGAACGTCTTCACGATCCGACCGATCCAAGTACCGAACGCACGACACCTCCGAGTTTAGCACACGTTCAGCTCGATGACATCCCACGAACTCCGATCCAGCAGAGCTTCACGGGAGAGTTCTGCAACACGACGGCATGATGACGGTGATGATGTTGCTACCGATGCAGGGCTTCGCCTAAGCACCACTTTGATATGATCGAGGTGGATTATGGTGGAGGGGGGCACCACACACGGCTAAGGGATCAATGATTAACTTGTGTGTCTTCTAGGGTGCCCCCTCCCCACGTATATAAAGGAGGGAGGGGAGGCCAGCCGGCCTCTCTAGGCGCGCCAAAGGGGGAAGGAATCCTCCTAGTAGGAGTAGGATTCCTCCTTTCCTAGTCCTACTAGGAGGGGAAAGGAAGGAGAGGGGGAGGAGAAGGAAAGAGGGGGCGCAACCCCTCCCCTAGTCCAATTAGGACTAGGCCCATGGGGGGCACGCGGCCAGCCTTCGTGGCTTCTCCTCTTTTTCCCTTGAATCCCACTAAGGCCCATATGTACTCACGTATTCCCGTAACTCCCCCGGTACTCTGAAAAATACCCAGATCACTTGAAACCTTTCCAATGTCCAAATATAGCCTTCCAATATATCAATCTTTATGGCTCGATCATTTCAAGACTCCTCGTCATGTCCCCAATCTCATCCGGGACTCTGAACAACCTTCGGTACATCAAAACACATAAACTCATAATACCGATCGTCACTGAACGTTAAGCATGCGGACCCTACGGGTTCGAGAACTATGTAGACATGACCGAGACTCGTTTCCGGTCAATAACCAATAGCGGAACCTGGATGCTCATATTGGCTCCTACATATTCTACGAAGATCTTTATCGGTCAAACAACATAACAACATACGCTGTTCCCTTTGTCATCGGTACGTTACTTGCCCGAGATTTGAATGTCGGTATCCTCATACCTAGTTCAATCTCGTTACCGGTAAGGCCCTTTACTCGTTCCGTAATGCATCATCCCGCAACTAACTCATTAGTCACAATGCTTGCAAGGTCTATAGTGATGTGCATTACCGAGAGGGCCTAGAGATACCTCTCCGACAATCGGAGTGACAAATCCTAATCTTGATCTATGCCAACTCAACAAGTACCATCAAAAACACTTGTAGAGCACCTTTATAATCACCCAGTTACGTTGTGATGTTTGGTAGCACACAAAGTGTTCCTCCGGTATTCGGGAGTTGGATAATCTCATAGTCAGAGGAACATGTATAAGTCATGAAGAAAGCAGTAGAAACAAACTAAACGATCATCGTGCTAAGCTAACGGAATGGGTCAAGTCAATCACATCATTCTATAATGATGTGATCCTGTTAATCAAATGACAACTCATGTCTATGGTTAGGAAACTTAACCATCTTTGATTCAACGAGCTAGTCAAGTAGAGGCAAACTAGTGACACTCTGTTTGTCTATGTATTCACACATGTACTAAGTTTCCGGTTAATACAATTCTAGCATGAATAATAAACATTATCATGATATAAGGAAATATAAATAACAACTTTATTATTGCCTCTAGGGCATATTTCCTTCATGACCCTTGTAGGAGACATGCCCTAGAGGCAATAGTAACTGTTGTTATTTACCTCCAAGTTTGTAATCAATGTTTGTGTTCTGTGTTATAACTGCAATGGTTCTTGAGCCCGTATATCCATAAAGGATCAGAGGAAAACTCATGTGCATGTGTGGAATAATAAATGGTAAAATATATTCCTAGTCATGCCTCTAAGACTAGCTCAAAAAATGCATGATGGTCACATTTTCCCGATCATGGGCATAAAAATGCCGACAATTTTGAGGACACAATCACCGGTACGCGTCGGTGCTACACAAACGATTTTAACCCATTTCCGCAACGAAATTTGGAACCATCGCCAAGTGAGTGTGGGTGATATGGGGTCCTTCCCACACGATCCAGAAACCGTTGGGGATAGGGAGCCAAGATGCATATACAGTACTCCTACTCGTTTGTGCTCGCATTGCCATCGCAGTCGGTATTCTATGGTGCTACGTTTACGATGCGCGACCCATCTCAAACGGTTCACTATTATAGAACTTGTATGATAAGCATACGATCACACACATTCGTTTTCCCAAACCGTATGCGATAACTAATTAAGAAGATTAGCTAATCATCGTATGAGTGTCGGACAGGATTACGAAATGTCAGACCGTCGTAACATCATCGTACACAAAAACTATCGCACATGCTATTCTGTGGTGCAACGTTCATGATGCATACTTCATCAGAAATAGTTCAAGGTTGCGAATCGTGTACGATAAGGCAACGATCACAAATGTTTACTTTGCCCGCAGCGTTTGTGATATTGTGTGACATCGCACACGCTTTGCAAACGACAACTGTGTGCATGCTTGCACACGTTTCCTCTCTGTGAACCGTGTCGGATTATGGTGTATATCATAAATGTTTGTGTTTTACCAATCATTTGTGCCGTAATGACCTGGAGAGCGTAATTTTACCGTAATTTAATTGCTGCTATTTCAAATTGTACCAGATTTGAATTTGAATGTATGCTATAGCTTTATTCATATCCATCAGGTTCAAACAACTAATGCATTATTCATTTGTAGGTACATATGTTCAAGAATTACATAAGAACCAAATAAAGAATGATGAACCACAGTTGCATACTTGTACTATTAAAGATGGTAAAGAAAGAGGCGAAATACATTCTGGTTGCTGAACAAGGTGAAGCGGAATGCACATATTGTGCCATCCTCCATGCAGAAGGCACGCACGACTCTAGTCCAACCCCTTGTGATGGCCGACCGCCCATCCTTCACGGTCTTCATGAAAACATCTAGATAATCATCGTGTTCTAGTAGAAATACTTTAACATTTTCATGCCCACGAATCATGTAGTTTGAGAGGTAATATTGAGTAAACTGCTTTGGCAACCACAGCAAAGGAAAAAGATTCAGACATTGTCATCTGACACAACTCATTATGGGTAGTAAAAAGAAGGCTGCAGAGTTCTTACTTACCATCCTGCTGTTCGCTGTTGTCTTGGATAAAGTGTAAACAAATAGTTTAATTGCCATCTTTTGACCCATTTTACTAACAATATTTATCAGCTTCCTCACTTGATGCTAGTTCATCGATATCTCATTGCCCCATACGCAGAAAGGGTCGAAGTGCGGATCTTTACCAATGACATATGTACCTAAAAGCACCAAGTTAATATTAGAAGCTAAACAACAATTGCACAATGATGCAGTACAAAACTCTTTTATAATATCTTATAACATCCAATATACTCACATATTAGATGAATTAACATCTTATATTATGGGCCTGAAGGAGTTTATTGCATTCCTACAAACTATCGGCTGATTAACTGCTATTGTATCCATGGGTTAGAGTTAGTTTGAGCTAGTTCAGGCTCAAATAGCCCTAAAGTATATCCAAATATGAGGGCTAGTTTGAGCTAGTTGCATCTAAACCACCCAAAGAAACTATCCAACCCAAGAGGTGCTAATTGGAGCTAGTTCTCCTAGTGCATTTATTATCAATCTAAACCTGTCATCCAGATACCTCTTTCGATGGAGTATTGGAGTTAGTTCAGGGTTAGTCATTAGCTAGAAACTAACTCTAATCGCTAGCTAAGTTGAGTATCCAAACAGGGCTGTGGTGTTGCTGTTGTTGCTGCCGCTGCTCTTCTACGTATATCTAGACATCATTAGAACATTAATGCAACATTCTTCCTTGTCGCTATGTAGCCTAGGATTGCATATTTAGACATTAAGTACAGTGCATGTCGCTATGAAGCCTCAGATATATTATATATGGCCCTAGTTAACCTAACGATAAATGGGTTACAGATATATTCAGCTAAAATTCCGATTCACCGATTAGTCCATTATTGGCCCTCGACCTATATGGTACCCGCTACCGATATCCTCAATAGTGATTATATATAAGCCAGGGGATGAAACTAACCTCGATGGAAAACAACAGTCATTCCCAAAATTGTGCTGTGTAGGTACATCGAGAGGCATGTTAAGCACAACAGGCTAAATATTAACAAAAAATATCCATTACAGACAAAATAATCTCCAAAAGATAGCTTTAGTGTGCAGGTTTAAGCATGCTAGTAAAGCAAAACCAGTGGAAAGGTGTATTGACTGCAATAGGCCTAACATTTAACAACAAGCATGTTGGGGAACGTAGCATGCAATTTCAAAAAATTTCCTACGATCACGCAAGATCTATCTAGGAGATGCATAGCAACGAGAGGGGTAGAGTGTGTCCACGTACCCTCGTAGACTGAAAGCGGAAGCGTTAGGTTAACATGGTTGATGTAGTCGAACGTCTTCGCGATCCAACCGATCAAGTACCGAACATACGACACCTCCGAGTTCAACACACGTTCAGCTCGATGGTGTCCCTCGAACTCTTGATCTAGCAGAGGGTCGAGGGAGAATTTCATTAGCACGACAGCGTGGTGACGGTGATGGTGATGTGATTCGTGCAGGGCTTTGCCTAAGCACTACGACTCTATGACCAAAGCAGTAAACTGTGGAGGGGGCACCGCACACGGCTAAGAGAACAACTGATGTGCTTTGGGGTGCCCCCTGCCCCCGTATATAAAGGAGGGGAGGAGGAGGCCGACCACCAAGGGCGCGCCAAGGGGGTGGGGGGAGTCCTACTAGGACTCCACTCCTAGTAGGATTCGCCCCCCCTTTTTCCCTTCTCATGGAGGGGGACAGAGGGAAGGAGAGGGAGAGGGGGAAAGGAAAGGGGGGCCGCCCCCTTCCCCTTGTCCAATTCGGACAACCCATGGGGGGCGCATGCCACCCCTTGTGGGCTCCCCTCTCTCTCCCCTATGGCCCATGTTGGCCCATTACTTCCCCGGGGGGTTCCGGTAACCTCCCGGTACTCTGAACAATACCCGAAATGATCCGAACCATTCCGGTGTCCAAATACTATTGTCCAATATATGAATCTTTACATCTCGACCATTTCGAGACTCCTCGTCATGTCCGTGATCTCATCCGGGACTCCGAACAAACTTCGGTCACCAAAACACATAACTCATAATACAAATCGTCATTAAACGTTAAGCGTGCGGACCCTACGGGTTCGAGAACTATGTAGACATGACCGAGACACATCTCCGGTCAATAACGAATAGCGGAACCTGGATGCTCATATTGGTTCCTACATATTCTATGAAGATATTTATCAGTCAAACCGCAATAAAAACATACGTTATTCCCTTTGTCATCGGTATGTTACTTACCCGAGATTCGATCATCGGTATCATCATACCTAGTTCAATCTCATTACTGGGAAGTCTCTTTACTCGTTCCGTAATGCATCATCACGCAACTAACTCATTAGTCACATTGCTTGCAAGGCTTATAGTGATGTGCATTACCGAGAGGGCCCAGAGATACCTCTATGATACTCAGAGTGACAAATCCTAATCTTGATCTATGCCAACCAAACAAACACCTTCGAAGACACCTATAGAGCATCTTTATAATCACCCAGTCACGTTGTGACGTTTGATAGCACACAAGGTGTTCCTCCGGTATTCGGGAGTTGCATAATCTCATAGTTAGAGGAATATGTATAAGTCATGAAGAAAGCAATGGCAATAAAACTTAACGATCATTTTGCTAAGCTAACGAATGGGTCTTGTCCATCACATCATTCTCCTAATTGTGTGATCCCGTTCATCAAATGACAACACATGTCTATGGTCAGGAAACTTAACCATCTTTGATTAACGAGCTAGTCAAGTACAGGCATACTAGGGACACTTTGTTTTGTCTATGTATTCACACATGTATTAAGTTTCCGGTTAATATAATTCTGGCATGAATAATAAACATTTATCATGATATAAGGAAATATAAATAACAACTTTATTATTGCATCTAGGGCATATTTCCTTCAGTCTCCCACTTGCACTAGAGTCAATAATCTAGATTACATAGTGATGATTCTAACACCCATGGAGTCTTGGTGATGATCATGTTTTGGTCGTGGAAGAGTCTTAGTCAACGGGTCTGCAACATTCAGATTCGTATGTATTCTGCAAATCTCTATGTCTCCCTCCTTGACTTGACCGCGGATGGAGTTGAAGCGTCTCTTGATGTGTTTGGTTCTTTTGTGAAATCTGGATTCCTTCGCTAAGGCAATTGCTCCAGTATTGTCACAAAAGATTTTAATTGGACCCGATGCAGTAGGTATTACACCTAGAACAGATATGAACTCCTTCATCCAGACTCCTTCATTTGCTGCTTCCGAAGCAGCTATGTACTCCGCTTCATGCGTAGATCCCGCGATGACGCTATGCTTGGAACTGCACCAACTGACAGCTCCACCATTCAATATAAATACGTATCTGGTTCGTGACTTAGAGTCACCCGGATCAGTGTAAAAGCTTACATCGACGTAACCATTTATGACAAGCTCTTTGACCTCCATAAGCGAGAAACATATCCTTTGTCCTTTTCAGGTATTTCAGGATGTTCTTCACTTCTGTCCAGTGATCCACTCCTGGATTACTTTTGTACCTCCCTGCTAAACTTATAGCAAGGCACACATCAGGTCTGATACACAACATTGCATACATGATACAACCTATGGCCGAGGCATAGGGAATTACTTTCATTTTCTCTCTGTCTTCTACAGTGGTCGGGCATTGAGTCTGACTCAACTTCACACCTTGTAACACAGGCAAGAACCCTTGCTTTGACTGATCCATTTTGAACTTTTTCAAAACTTTATCAAGGTATGTGCTTTGTGAAAGTCCAATTAAGCGTATTGATCTATCTCTATAGATCTTGATGCCCAATATATAAGCAGCTTCACCGAGGTCTTTCATTGAAAAATTCTTATTCAAGTATACTTTTATGCTATCCAAAAATTCTATATTATTTCCAATCAACAATATGTCATCCACATATAATATTAGAAATGCTATAGAGCTCCCACTCACTTTATTGTAAATACAGGCTTCTCCAAAAGTCTGTAGAAAACCATATGCTTTGATCACACTATCAAAGCGTATATTCCAACTCAGAGAGGCTTGCACCAGTCCATAAATGGATCGCTGGAGATTGCACACTTTGTTAGCACCTCTAGGATCGACAAAACCTTCTGGTTGCATCATATACAACTCTTCTTTAAGAAATCCATTAAGGAATGCAGTTTTGACATCCATTTGACAAATTTCATAATCATAAAATGCGGCAATAGCTAACATGATTTGGACAGACTTAAGCATCACTACGGGTGAGAAGGTCTCATCATAGTCAATTCCTTATACTTGTCGAAAACCTTTGGCGACAAGTCGAGCTTTGTAGACAGTAACATTACCATCAGCGTTAGTCTTCTTCTTGAAAATCCATTTATTCTCTGTGGCTTGCCGATCATCGAGCAAGTCAACCAAAGTCCACACTTTGTTCTCATACATGGATCCCATCTTAGATTTCATGGCCTCAAGCCATTTTGCGGAATCTGGGCTCATCATCTCTTCCTCGTAGTTCGTAGGTTCATCATGGTCTAGTAGCATGACTTCCAGAACAGGATTACCGTACCACTCTGGTGCGGAACGTACTCTGGTTGACCTACGAGGTTCGGTAGTAACTTGATCTGAAGTTTCATGATCATTATCATTAGCTTCCTCACTAATTGGTGTAGGCATCACTGGAACTGATTTCTGTGATGACCTACTTTCCAATTTGAGAGAAGGTACAACTACCTCATCAAGTTCTACTTTCCTCCCACTAACTTCTTTCGAGAGAAACTCCTTCTCTAGAAAGGATCCATTCTTAGCAACAAATATCTTGCCTTTAGATCTGTGGGAGAAGGTGTACCCAACAATTACTTTTGGGTATCTATGAAGTCACACTTCTCCGATTTGGGTTCGAGCTTACCAGGCTGAAGCTTTTTCACATAAGCATCGCAACTCCAAACTTTGAGAAACGACAATTTATGCTCCTGGAAAACCATAGTTCATACAGTGTTGTCTCAACGGATTTAGATGGTGCCCTATTTAACATGAATGCAGCTGTCTCTAATGCATAACCCCAAAACGATAGTGGTAAATCGGTAAGAGACATCATAGATCGCACCATATCCAATAAAGTACGGTTACGATGTTCGGACACACCATTATGATGTGGTGTTCCAGGTGGCGTGAGTTGCAAAACTATTGCACATTGTTACAAATGAAGACCAAACTCGTAACTCAAATATTCGCCTCCGCGATCAGATCGTAGAAACTTTATTTTCTTGTTACGATGATTTTCCACTTCACTCTGAAATTCTTTGAACATTTCAAATGTTTCAGACTTATGTTTCATTAAGTAGATATATCCATATCTACTCAAATCATATGTGAAGGTCAGAAAACAACGATACCTGTCGCGAGCTCAACACTCATCGGACCACATACATTAGTATGTATTATTTCCAATAAGTCAGTGGCTCGCTCCATTGTTCCGGAGAATAGAGTCTTAGTCATCTTGCCCATGAGGCATGGTTCGCAAGCATCAAGTGATTCCAAAAGCCCATCAGCACGGAGTTTCTTCATGTGCTTTACACCAATATGACCTAAATGGCAGTGCCACAAATAAGTTGCACTATCATTATTAACTTTGCATCTTCTGGCTTCAATATTATGAATATGTGTATCACTACGATCGAGATTCAACAAAAATAGACCACTCATTAAGGGTGCATGACCATAAAAGATATTACTCATATAAATAGAACAACCATTATTCTCTGATTTAAATGAATAACCATCTCACATCAAACAAGATCTAGATATAATGTTCATGCTCAGCGCTGGCACCAAATAACAATTATTCAGGTCTAAAACTAATCCCGAAGGTAGATGTAGAGGGTAGCATGCCGATAGCGATCACATCGACCTTGGAACCATTTCCGACGCGCATCTTCACGTTGTCCTTAGCCAATCTTCGTTTAGTCCGTAGCACCTGTTTCGAGTTGCAAATATGAGCAACATAACCAGTATCAAATACCCAGGTGCTACTACGAGCATTAGTAAGGTATACATCAGTAACATGTATATCAAATATACCTTTCACTTTGCCATTCTTCTTATCCGCCAAATATTTGGGGAAGTTTCACTTCCAGTGACAAGTCCCTTTGCGGTAGAAGCACTCAGTTTCAGGCTTAGGTCCAGACTTGGGCTTCTTTCCGGGAGCAGCAACTTGCTTGCTATTCTTCTTGAAGTTCCCCTTCTTCCCTTTGCCCTTTTTCTTGAAACTGGTGGTCTTGTTAACCATCAACACTTGATTATCCTTCTTGATTTCTACCTCTGCAACCTTAAGCATTGCGAATAGCTTAGGAATTGTCTTTTTCATCCCTTGCATATTATAGTTTATCATGAAGCCTTTAGATCTTGGTGGTAGTGATTGAAGAACTCTGTCAATGACACCACTACTGCAGGATGCTGCTAACGCGACACTACGATCAGAGACCCTTCGAGAAACTGTGTGCGATGCAATAATCGCAAACGGTGTTGTATGAAAACCGTCAGAAATGTGTAAAACGTTTGCGATGACGGATGCATCAAACACGGTTCAGGTTTTAGTTGCGTGTGCGATGAAGGGCATACAGTTCAGTTCAATTAACTATTTGAGATGAGGAGGAACAAAAGAAACGGGCAACCAGATGAAGGCGCGTGCGATACACATCATACAGTTCACTCGGATGAACTGTTTGTGATTAGGCAACACAAAAGAAATGGGCAGCCAGATGAAGGTGTGTGCGATATAAGGCATGCGGTTCACTCGGATGAACTGTTTGTGTTGAGACATGAGAACAGAAACGGTTCAACTTAACAAGATGTGTGTGATACGCAATAAACAGGTATGTAATCAGAAATGTGTGTGAAGACCGATAATAACATAGACGGTTGCTGCTAATAAGACGTGTGTGTTGTGCGATGGGATTGCATATAGAACAAGAGCATACACACACACACACACACACACACTTATAAGGACATGCTTGCATAACCAAATTAAACATCCACTTACATAGGTGGCTACTACAACCATGGCATTTGCACACACCAAAGTAAACTATTAAATGCATAATTACATAGGTGGCTACTACACACATGACATTTCCACACACACCAATAAAGTAAACTATATATATTACATGCATGATTAACTAGCATAAACGATCATCTAATCATCATCTACTTCTTGTGACGCTTGCTCTGCTTGTGGCTCGATCCGGACTCGTCGATTTGTGTAACGAGGCACTTCCTCATGTCAACGATCTGCGTGTGCATCTCGTAGCATGTGTACACGCTATTGGCCATGAACCTGAGGTGAGGTTCATCTAGTTGCCGCATCCAGGCCTTGTGCCAGGATACAGGACTTGTTCTCTAGGCATCTGGCTTCATCTTTTCGTAGTAGGGGTCAATGATGGCCAAGGCGAGTTCGACCAGGGAGTCCTGCTTCGTGCTGCCCTAGACCCTGTAGTGGTCACGGATTTCGACAAGGTTCTTGCAGGACAAGCCCGTAACACTGAGCGCTTTTACATCGTCTTTGGTATCCACCATGGCGAACTTGTAGTCGGTGCTGTTGACAAACCTGTTGAAATGGTCGCAAGGCTCTGTGGCCATGCAGTAGTGGTAGATGATGACATGATGGCGCACACACAACTAGGCAAGGACAACCTTCTGATCTATGCCGGGACGACCGACGGTGTACTGGAGGTCGATGCTGACCACCTTGTACTTGTCTCCAGCAAGCAACTGCTCAACGCTGTTGATGTAGTCGTCCACCACGGCCGTGTCGATGGTGTACACCACCGAGAGATCCGTCTCCCTCACGTGGGTCTCCACTCTATGCTCACCGAACTCCATTGGAGCGCCGCCGAACTTTCCTTCTCCATGTGTCGTCGTGGGTGTGCTTGTTGTGTTGCGGGGCGGGAATGAAAGGTTGAAGAGACTAAGGTTATAATGGCCGCGGGATTTAAAGGGGAAGCCGGACGGCCAGGAATACCGGCAGGCCCTGATGGCAGTTCTAATTTGCAGCGCATAACTCCATCGTGTCACACGTAACTGCATCGCGTCGCAACGCGTGCGGCGCAACCGCATGCATATGGGCCCCTGACGTGATTGTGTGCACGCCCAACCGCTGGCAGAGCGCGCGTGGAGGGACGCGAGAGAGCGCTCCACGGTCGCCTCATGGAAAAGCTGTCCACAAGCCGAGCGCGCCGAATGACGCAAGCAGAGCGTGCCTACGATGAGTAGAGCTTGCCGAGGGACACGAGCAGAGGACGACATAGTGATACGTGGCAAATAAGACGAACTGTGCGAGCGATGTCGGAGACATCAAACACGAATCAGATTAGAGTTGCGTGTGCGATACGTGGCAGACAGTTCATCCATCAGAGCTGTTTGTGATGAAATAAGCCATGTGTGTTGCGGGCAAACTCTTGCTGGTGTATAACCTTAATTTTAACCAAAAAAGTGTTAATGCATGTTACAAAAATTGTATAGATGGAAACTATGTTCAAATACGACTCCAACGATATAATCTATAGTGACATGCATTCGTATTTTATTAGTTAAATCCTACTTATAAACCAGGATGGGGGTATAGTAGGTAATTAAATCGCAAACATTTTTTTTATTATCTGTATGTGTACGTGTCCTCTCGTTCTCCTCTCGCACGTCTTGTCACCCCGCTGCCGCAGACGGCTTACAGCGCAAGCTTACGCAGCGCGCGTGGGCGTTCTTTTGGCCAAACGGTGGCGCCTATGAATCGTCGGTGAGCCCGTTCCCACGCAACCTCGTAGGTTCCCGCGCAAGCTTCCCGCCTGACTCAGTGAAATCCCCCAAAATCCCAATGCTTTCCAGCCTGCTATAAAAACCCTCATGGCCGGCGAGTCCCGCGTCGCATTTCCCCTCCCTCCCTATAGCTTATCTCGTCTGCTTCTCCCACAATCGCCAATCGCACCGGTCCGTCGTCATCGCTCAGCCACTCCGCCGTCATTAGAGGACAGCTCCAGCTGGGAGGCTACATCGCGGCGGCGGCGCAGTCCCCGGCGTAGTGTAGTGCGCGTGGCGTCCCTGTTGGGTTTGCGCGGAACACCCACCACACGCTCCGCCGCCGCTGCCCGTCGACAGCTGTTGCCAGCCGCCGTTGCTGCCACACCACCATCGAAAGCCAGGGCCATCTCCCGCTCCGCCGTCACGGCCCGAAGGCGGGAGCACTACAAAAAAATACACTTCCGTGATGATACGTGTTTGTCACAGTAGGTCGCTTTTTTGTCATGCATGTACATCCATGACAAATTTATGACAGAATCAAGATAGTCATACCTGTGCTGTCGTAGAAGTGTTCCATGACATTACCAAAATTATCATCACGTAAGTGTCCACTTCCATGACGATAAATCGCGCGTCACAGAAGTGCTTTCGTCAAGGGTGACTGACACGTGGCATCCATCGTAACGGAACACCGTTAAGCTATCGGGTCGGGTTTTGGATCCGATAACCCGTTAACAACCCCAACCAATGGGGATTTTCCACGTGTAAAATCATCATTGGCTAGAGGAAACACGTGTCGGCTCATCGTCGGGACAGATGTCATCCACTCACTGGACAGAAGGCGCCTATGATATGTTGACATGTGGCACGGCCCAACAAGTTTAAATGGGCCGGCCCAACTAGAGGCCCACAAGATTTTGTGGACCATAATGGGCCGGCCCAGCTAAAGGCCCACGAGATTTTGCGGACCATAATGGGCTGGCCCAGCTAAAGGCCCACAAGATTTTGCGGGCCATAATGGGCCGGCCCAGGTAAAGGCCCACAAGATTTTTTTGTGCCATAATGGGCCGGCCCAGGTAAAGGCCCTCAAGATTCTTGCGGGTCATAATGGGCCGGCCCAGCTAAAGGCCCATGAGATTTTGCCGACATTAATGGGCCGACCCAGCTATAGGCCCACAAGATTTGGAGGACCCTAGTAGGCCGGCCCATTAACTGGTTGCCATGTTTTGGGCCAAATGCCGACCCATATTTGATCCGGTCCATTAATGGCCTGCCACGCTCCGGGCCTAATAGTGGCCCATATGAGATCCGGCCCGTTAAAAGCTTACCACGTTCTGGGCCAAATTACGGCCCAGATCAGGTCCGGCCCTTTAAGAGGCTTTGGGCTCAATTATGGCCCATATCAGATTCGGCCCATCAACTGGACACTATGCTTTTGGGCCCACTTGCTAAAGGCCCACTTAGTAATTCGGCCTGATATTAGTTTTGGCCTGTTAAGGGTCTGTTTAACATTTCGGCCCTATATTAATTTCGGCATGTTAAAAGCCCGTCATATAGTTGGGCCTAACTACGGCCCGGTTTGCATCCGGCCTGCTCGCAGCCGATATCTGATTGGGCCAAACAAGGACCCAGACAATTTTGGCCTGTTAAAAGCCCGTGATTTGATTCGCACAATCATGGGCCGGGGTTCATTTCGGGCTGCTACGTAACTAGTAGGAATTAAGAACAAACCTACTCTATACAATAAATAAATTACGGCATAGTAACTAAGAATAAACCTACACTACACAATAAAGGATTTAAGGTATATTACATCCACTAGGCATCAAAGTTCGCCACCAGTGATCATAAAGCGCAACGAAGAAGCAGATTACAAAAACTGGGCACCATTGCAGCGTAACAAAATAATATTGAACCAAGACCACTTCCAAGACAGTTCAAGAAAGGTTAGCCTTGCGGGGGAACTGCTGCGCAAGCTACTGAGCAAGGTTGTGAGACCGGCCTAGCATGTCAGTCATAGCTTCCAGGTGTAGATGTTTAGCGATGAGGTTCTCATTGGTGTTCTTCGCAATCTTTCTTAGAGATAGGACTTCAAGTCGAAGTTGAGTTGCAGAATGCCTTTCTGCTAGAACTTGGGACTGAAGAAGTCGAACTGATTCAGACAACGAATTCTGTGAGCTTGTCTGACTGTTAGTCTCAAGTAACTTGAACACTGCATCAAGACAAGACTTTGGGGTTGTCTCGCTATCTTCAAGATGTTTTTCCTTCTTTGCTGCAATATATGTTGGGTTTGTCTCACAACCTTCAGCAGACTTGTGCATGCCATCAGGCATATCACCCTGAAACAAAGCAGAGAGATGACAGGTTTTGCACGTGTATAAACAAAGATGATAACTGTTCTGTCAATTCTATCCAATTTCAAATTAGAAAATAAAGAGTATGTTCAAAATATCAATAGCATAATTTGGCATTGTTCATAATGCGAGGAGCTTCACCACACTACTGGATTACCATGTCAACATAACAAGCATAGATGAAGGGCAAAGAAAATCATTGTATCTATTTTGGATAATGTGCATGGCATGTTGTTCATATCATCAGCCACATCAGTAATATAAAACAGGAGATGACAAGGTGCAAACGTGGGCTGCTTCACCACACACCGGATTATAGATCCACAAAAACAAGCATACATATAGGGAGTATTAAGTAATGTGCATGGTATGAATAAGGAATTTTGTTTTACAAGTAAAACTTAGAATTTACGGTTCTTACGAACATGCATTTTGGTAGAAACAGCAAACTAAACAGCAGTAAACGATAGGGAGTATGAGCAAATTAAACAGCAATTGAGGATAAAGGCTTTAGAAGGACTGACTTACATTAACAGTTAACACCGGCTTTATAATGCCCTTCTCCATGGCAAGGGAAGGATAACTCAAGAATTTCAGCACAGAATCTTCTTCGTAAGCATTGCCTGTACTCTACATTTTGTAGAGAGTAATTATAGATATGATAATACTGGAAGGGATAGAGGATAATGAAGATAAGATGCAGATTGATGCTACATAATCAACTACCAATCCCTGGAAGTACAAGCGTTACAGGACAAAATGTACTGACAAGAGCAATGGGCTACACTTCTGCACTGGCATTGTCTGTGTATTCTACTTGTTGGTAAGATTAAATATAGATCTGATCTTTTTTAGTAAATGGTGGGCGAGGGAGATAAGATGCAGAATGCTACAAAATGAACCAATTCCTCTTCCCATAATACAAGAGTGTTTTCAACACTGGTGTACTATACAAAACATTCTTATATTATGGGACGGAGGGAGTAGCTGTTAATGTAAGTACAGTGATAGACCACGTTCAGTCCTTACAAGAGGACTGCAGAGCTAAACCTATTCAAAAGCATTGGGTTGATTCTAAATTTATGTAAGAGTCCATATGGATCTTATAATGTCCACCAAATGGACGATTACGAGGCTAACATGTGCAGTGATGCTACATAATCAAACAACTATGAAAGTAAGTATGGTCATACATGGCAAGAGGTTCTCACAAGAGCAATGCAGTGTGAAGTATAGTTGCGAGATTCCGTGGTCCCTTGAGAACGAATGTTCTTCTGCTAACAGTTTTCATACAAGTGAGACATTAAGGCAAATGCAGAAATGTAGTTCAAATTGTGATGTGATATCATAGACAGTACCTTACGCTGCAGCCGAGACCAATGTGTAACAAGATTATTCCAGTCACCGTCGGATAAATGTAGCACCAGAGACTTTACAGAAATTTCATTCAGAGGCTTGCCATCGAAGTGCGCTTGCCTCAGGTAGGAACGGTACTTTATCAACGAGTGCTTGAAAAGCGCAACCAACCCTTGCTCGTCATCACAATCTAGTTTGCGCCTTGCCTATTTAAAAGAATGAAATCTTGTGTCTTCTATCAGCAGAAACATATGCAGTAATGACCATGAATAACATTAGTACATTACTTACTCGTAAGTTGCGGAGGAAGACTGGAAATTGTTCTGTGTCTGCGGTATAATCTTTCCATGAAGGAAAGATGCGCACAAAGTTCCTGACAACAACATAAGTTTCATCTTCTAAACTGGGAAGAAATGGAACAGGGGTCCTATTTGCTACAATTGGGGCTCTCTCTAGTTCGAAAAGGGATTTGGCAACTAGATTTGGTGTACTCTTTGCTGGAATGGGGGTTTTGCGTTGTACAACTGGTGCTATGTCAACTGGCATAATCATATTGTTTGCTGCAGTTGGGGTCTGCTGAGTTGGGGCATCAGAAATGACTAGTGTAGTAGGGCTAGAGTCTGCTAGAGTTGGGGTATTTTGTGGGTCAGGTGATATTGCAACTACACCTAATGGGCTATTTGATTTATCAGGTGCCACTACCTTTTCCAAATACTTTGCTTATGCTCCTCCACGATCAGCAATCGCCCTCTTCCTTTTGAACGTCTGACACACAAGAACATCATTTGAATGGATAAATATGGTATGATGACAGATGGAATATGTACTGAAAATGGATAGGCAGGGCGTATTCACATACACGATGTGTAAACTAAGCTAATGGCAGTTCAACAAAGTAGAAGCAATGCAAAGCATCAGTTGCAAGATATATGCGAGCAATGTAACCTTGGAAAGTTAGAGCAAGTACCTTGATGGGTGAATAAGATAGGGAATCTTCCTCGGACTCCTCCACTAGGGAGCTACATTGACTTAGGTCTCCCTCTAGCTCAGAATCACTGTTAGGATCATAGTCTGAGCATGAATCTGTAGGTGGAGAGTGTTTGCATTGCATTGTATCCAGACTTGATTTCAGTCTCTTAATGCCTAGTTTGGCAGCCATGGCATTGTTCTGCTTTATTATTTTCATGCGTGCAAGCTCATAATCATTATGATGCTGTTCAGAATCTGAGATTCATGAAAACATAAAAAGTAGTTAGATTATCTATGGAATGCATTACGGTTTCAACTCGGAGAATGTCTCCCTATAAACCCCTGCATATGCAAAGTTCACCTCCCCAACCGTGCTGACTAGAGCACACACAGAGATACACACCCGAGCAGCGAACATGCATTTTCAAAACTAATTTAGGAACATTTAGCTGACCAATTAAACAACTCTGTTTTAATAATATCAGATTCGTATTTGAACAACTAAGCTTGTTTAGCTTGATGGGTGGAGCAGTGTTATTATGACACGAAGCATGTATTCTGATCGTATAGTGATCATAAAAGGGGGAAACTCTAAGCATATTTTTTTAGCAAAAGAGGGTTTCCCCTCTGATTTCTATTAAAGAAACCACCACGGAACCAACATGATCAATTAAACCCTAAGCATGATCAATTAAACCATATTATGGCTGTGGCATGGCAGATTTGAAGCTGCAAACCAGAGAAATGATATTTAGCATCCATTGTTTGCTTCGAACTAAGAACTAAATTCTAAGAGCTGAAAAGAAAGTAGAGTAACCAAGTTAAGATCTATTTTCTGGTTGAGATCAAAAAGTTGAGGAGATATGAAGTACCACCTCTCTTGCGGCGCCATGTAGGCATCGGGGGTGTGATGGCTGTCGATGGCGTTGAAGCAGATCTGCGACGGTAGACGGGTGCATCTGGGGATAAGTACCGTTGCGGTGGAAGAGAAGGTCGTGTGAGAGGCCCCGGCAAAGAGGACGACAGCGCCGATGAAGCGAGAGGACGCGATGCAAGGCTATTGGTCCGTCGCCGTGGATGAGAAACGCCCATCTCTAGCAGTGGACGATGCGGTCTTGGTAGGTGCTCCGGCATGGTGGAGGACGGTGGCGATGGATGTGGTGGAGGACGGCGGCGATGGATGGGGTGGCGGACGGAGGCTGGTGTGGGAATGGGGTGTTCTAGCGAGGACGGTGTATGAATGGGAAAATGGAGGGAGAGGTACGGGGAACCATGTTTTTGGGACGCGCCTGTCTGAAATATGGGAAAGTTACGAACTTGACCCCCGTTTCAAATTTGGACGTCTCGTCGGTTGGGGATAGGATGGTAATCTTGCGTCTCCCAAATATTTGCCGGCAACTATTTCGGGCGAGGAGAGGGTGTTTTGCCGCCCACGGTTGGCGCCCATGGTGTATGAACGGGGCTGACAGGTAGGGCGGTTGTGTCACGTCTGATGGAAGTTACACATCTGCCCCTATTTAAAATATTAGCCTACATCTATTTCGGACGAGGAGAGGGTGTTTTGCCGCCCACCGTGTATGAATGGGGAATGGAGGGAGAAACAGAGGTCTTTCAGACGAGCTTGAATCAAATGAGTTTTCCCGCCCATGTTTGACGCCCACCGTGTCGGAATGGGCTCAGAGGCGGTCGTGTCACGTCTAATTGAAGTTACTAACCTACCCCCATTTAGAGCAGTGGAAATCGGGCCGATGGATTGTCCGTGTAATGGGTAGATAGTAATTTCCATCTCCCAAACACTTGGCTTCGGGCAGCCGATGTGGGAGTGGACATTTTGCTGTTTCTTTCGAATTTTGGGACAATAAGCATCCACATTTACCCTGGCAACTAAATTTGAATCCATTTTGTATTCCTATATGAATCTTTATAAATCATTCTATGTGTTTTTATATATCTTCAAACGGACGACAAAGATGTATTCCACTGTCATATATGAATATGGTTTACAAATGCCGATACTCAAATTCAGAAACTAGAATCCAGTTTAAGGTGAATTTGAATATTTGGAACACTTCATGTCCAACTCAAATGTCACACGCAGCATAATGTGTACTCCCATTTAGATATGTACACAAGCGATGTATCAAGATTCAAATACCGAGTCAATCAACCAAGAATGTACGGAACTAACAGACATATAAACACTTATAGAGTATATGGATCAATAATATCAACTAACATACATAAGCTAGGCCGCTGTACTTTTTTGGCTACAACAACATCCTTTTTTAGCCAGCATCTTGGCCCTTTCCGATGCGTGCCACTTATGGTCCATCTATACTACTATTGCTGAATGCACATTCAACCCGATTGGCATATTTGTAGGTCTGGCACAGCAATCCAAATGAAATGTCTCCGAGTCTTATCAATTAATACATACTTGTGCTCAAATAAAATTACAAACAAAAAAACAAAAAAAACAATTATTACATGATCTCTAAAACAAATGGGTTGATTGATTACATGAACAGACAACACAAAGGTTATTGAACTATGGAAATAACATTTCACCTATGATTTACCAAGTAGGAATTTAATTTCCTTTTTTCCTTCAGGACCTTAACAATCTGGTTAGTCTCAGCTTGCTTCGTTTTGAAATCCACCAAATATTTAATGGTTGTCTTGAGTACTGCTTGTGATTGTGTTGTTTGCTTCCTCAACATGTCAACTTCATCTCTAAGTGCAGAAGCAGAATCTCTTTCTACCACTAGTTTAGCCTCTAGAGCATCAGCAGTTGGCAATTCATAATGCACGATTGGGCCGGTGCCGCTGCTGTGGGATGATGCAATGTCCATGGGGACCTCGCTCTTTGATCTTGGGCTAACCTGTTTTGCCATTAAAGTTTCGATTGGATTCAGAAAAGTTGAAGTTAGCAAAACATCTCAACTGGGAGTTATAACAGCAAACCGGTTAAACAAACAAGGAATTAAAGAGTTTCAATTGGATGCTGAAAAGTAGTTATTAACATCATTGTAACCCGCTGTTGCAGCAGCAAAGCAGTTAAACAAACAAGTAGATATTTAAGTTAAGGCAAACAGGTAATTCTTAACAGTAAATATCAAACACATAGATAGGCGTAGTCTACAATATGATTAACAGGTTGTGCCATTATGTAATCAGTAACAAACTAAATTAAGCCAAGCAACATAATTGAACAATTTTGCAATAAGTGGCTAACTAAAATTCCGAGAAGCAGGTAACTGAACTTACGCTAGTTCTTTGTACAGGCACACTGCAACTTCTTTTTTGCTTACAAGGTTGTACGAAGGAGTACATGGCATCAATTGCTTGGATACGCAGTCCCAATACTTCTTTCTTCCCACACTGCATGGGTAAGTCGAATGGTTAATCTGGTAAGATGGTGCGTCCTCGATATGTTATATGAGGACGTGTAGTCAGACTAGTTGTAGCCAAACACATCACACTGGCTTTTACTGTATATTTCATGCGATTACTTTTGGCATATCGAGATCTAAGCAATCTACAATAGGATGAAAAGACTGGCATCCTTCACATTATTGGAGAACTCAGTTCATAGAAACAAGCAATTCAACCATTCTGTGGGTAAATCAATCACTGGAATATTTTTCACTATACAATCATACACGCAAAAAGGGGCGACGCCACCATAGGGGCTGGTATGGGCGGCCGCCTCAGGTGGCTGGAAACTGTGCACCTAGTTTGAGTCGTCCAGGTTGGCCCACGCTAGTTTTGTTCGTCCCAACGCATGAGCATGCAATGTAAAAAATGAAGAAAAATGTTTCAATTTGGATGGGCCAATAACATAAGTGCAAGGCAGGCCCTATAGCAGGCTCGCGGCCCAAATGAGTGCCTCCCATATCGATCGGCAGCAGGAAAAATCCCAATTCATTCGCTCCAGCCTCCAGTCTGGTTCGCTCCTAACCTAGACGCCGCTGGATAGACCGACACAGCACTTCCTCGCGCCCTCGTTGAAGGGCGATCACCGGGCTTCAAGCGAACGGAAGGACAAGAAGATGAAGATCCAACCCTAGGTGTAGCCTGCGTGGGAGGCAGTGGCGGCAGCACGGGCATGGCATCGAGCTTGCGCAAACGGACAGTCGCAGCTTGCAAGAGTAGCATGCGCAACGCGCAGGTACATCACATCCCTGATTATATCTAATTCAACTCTTCAATTTCTGGCCAATAGTTAAACCTGACGGTGTTGTAAAACTGCTTGTATGTAGGGAATCTATGAGAAAATGAAACCAATTTCTACTTATTTTATAACTCCCCCAATCAATACTGAACTGACTGAATCTGATGTATCTAATCAAGTTTCGGGTGCAAACATACAAGCTCATGTTGTTCTTGAGCCTGAAGTGTCTAATGAACAGACTGCTAATGAAGGATTTGATGCAAACATTTTACATGCTCCTAGTGATGAACATATAGTGTCTAATGAGGGATCTAATGCAAGCATTTTGCAAGCTCATTGAAGGATTTAGTGTCTAATGATGATCTACTATGTTGAGAGAGATAGAGATTTGCAGGCATTGATGACAAGAAAATTATAGTGCATTTTCATAGCTTGCGGAAACGTCGAGGCCATCTACCAGAAAGTCCCCGTATCATGACAACATAGCATAAATACTTTTCTAATCTGTTGTTTGAAACTATTGGCATACTTGTGCAGGATAGGTATATTGATATGCAGTTTGCGCACTGGTTATACGTGCAATTACACTTCGATATTTTCAGCCAGAGAACGAATAATTCAAGCAGGCACAGACCATGTTTGTAGTCCTTGTACACCATGTTGCATTTTGTGTTTTTTGGTGCTTGCATCATTTAGTGTTTATAATCTGAACTACTTTGGATCATTAGCTGGTTTTCAAAGTGCATGTAGCTTCACATTTCTCAAGTTATGTTGATTTCCGGAGTGCAAGTGCCTTCGTATTTTTTAAGTTAAATGTTCGCCCCTGGTAACTTGAATTCGTGGATCAGCCACTACACACAAATCATACACGAATGCCAGTATGAATTAAATGAAATACAGGGACTTATGCTAGCTCATTGTATAGGCTCACTACAGCTCCGCTTGCGCTTGGGATGTTCCATGTACAAGTCCATGTTACCACTTGCTTGGATGTGCAGGCCTTGTGCTCCTTGCATCCCCCTCTGCATTTTTGACACGGCGAATGGTTGATCAAATAAGAGGAATCGACCTTGATGTTGTACCGGAGGACAGATACTTACAACATTATACGGGTGTGTAGGATGTGTACCAGATCCCGTAGCGTCGTCATGCTTCGCTAAAATATGGATTTGGTTGTTTCAGATGATATCTCTAAAAGAAATAAGAGTTAAGGTCAGAGTTGCATAGGCGTGTAAGCTAAGAGAGCAGTGAAAGGATATCCAAACTTCATTAGAACAGTGCACAAGAGAGTGATGTGTGGATACCTAGTTCGGGCCGGCGTTTGGGCTTGCTCGCCTAGCTAGAGTGCGGGTCACTTCAGAGCTGTTGAGGGTGATGCGCTGGCGTTGGCTGGCCGCGCACGGATGCAGATCTTGAGTGGCAGCAGAGCGCTACGATGCGGTGGACGAGACCGTTGGTGAAGCCCCAACGGCCTCGGGGGGGGCGGAGGTGCGACGATGTGCTCGGTGGAGTAGCCCCGGTGAGCTGGGAGATGGCGTCGGTGAAGCGCACCTGATGCGGTGGAACTCGGTGTCTGTGAGGCACAACGGTTGCGGCGGCTGACATTGTCGGTGGACCACCCGGTGCGGTGGACGAGGGCGTAGATGAGGTAGCTCCAGTGCGGTGGTGAAGCGCGACCGTCGTCTTCGTCGTCGTCGTCCGGCACAGAGGTGGGGAACAGTGGGGAAAGAGACGAGACGAGGGGCGATTCGAGGGTTGGCAGTGAATTAGGGATTTGAGCAATCCGGGCGCGGAAGGGGATGGTGGAGAAGAGAGATTTTGCAGGGCTGGAATTGGGGCCGCCAGATATTTCAATCC